>NC_056728.1:1418265974-1418285974 GCF_019279795.1 Protopterus annectens | reverse complement strand
TTGCCATTAGGTTGGCTTACCTCTCAACCATAGTAGATCAGTGTTATGCTAAGCAGAATGTACACTTTTTTTTGGTAATTGTCTTTTTATTGTACTTGTGAGCTTTTCTTCCAGGTCT
Organism: Protopterus annectens; assembly: GCF_019279795.1. Taxonomy (NCBI): domain Eukaryota; kingdom Metazoa; phylum Chordata; order Ceratodontiformes; family Protopteridae; genus Protopterus; species Protopterus annectens. The sequence goes on along the minus strand of NC_056728.1, from coordinate 1,418,285,856 downwards.
CCTAGTCCAGTCAGGCAGCCTCGTTAAACAAATGTTAAATAAATAAGTGAAATATGCACTTTATGCGTGCCAGGGGGGTACCTTGGGAAAACCTGGACTCAGCAAGGGAGTCGAGAATCGAAAAAGTTTGTGAGCCACTGCTTTAGAAAGTACAGTTGTGTACACTTACCATAAATGTAAATGTTAGAGTGCATTCACTGTTGCAGTCATTAAACCTGGGCCATCTGCCTGCAGGTAGCCCCCAGTCGGCCCAAGGATCTCTGTGCTCGATGCTGTCACCTCCCCCATGATGCCAGGTCATCAGGGGTACAAAACATGCAGCCGAAGGCACTATATCAACTCGTCTTGCCCCAGATGCCAGGACCCCCCAGTAAAAGTAAATACCACAGCCATAAGATATGGCCAAAAAGAGTAAGGGTGGCAAGCATAGAGTTACCCTCGTCAGAACCATAGCACTAACCCTGAAATTCCTTTTCCACCCCTAAATCTAAACTCCCCTACTGTTCCTTCACCCTGCGATGCTGTTTACACCCCCTAAACCCAAATTCCCTTCACACTCACTTAAAATTAAACCACCTCCAGATCCCTAACTCTAACACTCCCTACACCCAAAATCACCCTCCCATCCCCTAAACCTAAAGCTACATTTACCACCATTGCTGTAAGCCACACTCCTACACCCTCCCACTTCCTCACCATGGCTGCTGCACTTACCTCGTTTGAACTCGAATAATGTGTTCAGGTAAGCTGTGGCTTCTGCTTGCCTGAACTCATATTCGATTTTGAGCACAAACACCTGCTAACAAACTACAAGATGCTCTAATTCCCTAGATTCAAGACACTGAATTTTGAGTAAATGGAATTCAAGTGCTTGTAGAAGGCTTGCAGTACAGGCTTAATTTAGCAAAGCTAAGATTTTATCCTTTCATTTTAAGTAAAGAAGAATCGCACAAGTAAGCCAAACACAAACTATCTGAGTACTTTACTTAGGATATCACAGGCAATGCAGGTATATAATGAATACTATAAACAGTATATGCTTCTACAACAGACAAAAATCAGATGATTTTCTAAAATTGCACATTGCATAAAATTACTTTTCAGTATTTATATATTTGTGACCACTTGATGTGAAACATCTGCTTCAATGTGATGGAATAATTCTAAATGACTTACAGTAAACACACAAGAGTTATTATGATGATACCCTAATCCAGTGTGAAAGGGTGTGTTCTAGAAAGCAATACAGTGCTCACATTATAAAACAAGTAATTAAAAAAGCCACTCTGTGTTGATAGAAATGAATAGAATTAAAGGCATAGCTCTGTCCAAAAGAAGTTCTTATTTTCTTATTTTACCATTTCCCTAAAATAATTTCTGGGTAAAATCTGTGATTGTGCATTTTAATGTTCTTATTCTTTGAATATTACTTTAGCTAAATACTGAGGGCTAGCCAAAGGCACAATCATAACAGTTCCTCTGAAGGCAGCTAAAGTGCTATTGTGAAAAAGTACAATGGTAAGACAGAATGTCAAACACAACTACAGGCATTCGAGTAGTCCTAAAATTAATTGTGCTTCATTTTATAATCCTCCATCTCGCTCTCTTTCCTTCCACCACTGCATGAGTTGAAATGTTAAGAATGCAAACCCATTTCGCTGTGTTTGGGATTCAGGTTATTTGATATTTTTACTGTGCCTTCTTTCATTGTGATTAAAAATGCTAGTTTGTGGTACAGTATTTATAAACGAGTTTGATTTAAAAACTTTCCACACCTGCCACCTATATTACTATTTTATCACATTTTATTAAAGTGGAAGTCCTTGATAAGTGAAATTACCTTCTTTAAATTACAAATGAATTGACTATCACTTCTAGGAGATGAAACATCTAAAGTAATCAAAGACAGAAAGATTCAGATGAGATAGAAATGAATTTTACACACTTTCTCTTTGGCTATACACCAGATTATAGAATTAAATCCGGCTCAGCCCAAGATAGAATTAGATAACTAGACAAAGGGTTATATTGAATTGCTTTTATTTATTCTAAAGCCAAGACAGAATTGATAGAATAAATGCATAGACCTAGGATACCTTGCATCTGCTTTTCATGGAAAATGTATTTAGTTTTCTGGTTTAAATTCATGATCAAGTCACTGGTGTAGCAGTCATTTTTGCATACCTTTTCTTAGATAGGAATTAGGAACTCTTTGCAGGAGTGTAATGAGTTTGGCATCATTCAAGTCATATGCTTAGAAAACACCTATAAACCTCTTTGTATGTAGGTGTACATAGATATGTGTGCACATGCTTGTGAAGGGATGCCTATATGTGTAGTTGAGTCAAAGTGTAATAGTTTGTAGATACATTTGAGCCTAAAACTAGTACTGTTACCTCTGTCTGTGATTCAATAATTTAATCTTTGATCCTGTGGCTGAAAAAGGGACTGGGTGGTCTATTTCTTTTCATTGTTAAATAATATAATATTAAATAAAATATTTGCATAAATATGTGTGTGTGTGTGTGTGTGTGTGTGTGTGTGTGTGTGTGTGTGTGTGTGTGTGTGTGTGTGTGTGTGTGTGTGTGTGTGTGTGAGTGTTTGGGGGAGTTCTGAGATATATATATATATATATATATATATATATATATATATATATATATATATATACACACACACACACACACACACACACACATATATATATATATATATATATATATATATATATATATATATATATATATATATATATACACACACACACACACACACATACATATATATATATATATATATATATGTATATATATATATATATATATATATATATATATATATATATATATATATATATATATATATATATATATGGGTTCCCTGTGTTAGAACAACAGCTCAGAAAATCGACACTCAAACCACCGACGCCAGAAGAACGAAACCTCAGAAACACGAAAGTTCACATGCCCGACAAACCACAATCCCGACACTTAACAAAACAAAAAGTTCACTGTTATACACAACAAACATACAACACAAGCACACCAACAACCTACACTACACCTTACACAAAACTATCTGTGCACTAACCATAACCCAAACCCTAACCCTAAGTCCCTCACTATCACACACTTACCTTACCTGCACCCTAACCCTAAGTCCCTCACTATCGCACACTTACCTTACTCGCACCCTAACCCTAATTCCCTCACTATTGCACACTTACCGGGATGTGCTCACAAGTTACCCCTGACGGTGATTTCGCTGTCAGGATTATGACTTGTCGATCATCTGCTTTGTCGATCTTCTGGCGTCTGTGTTTTGAGTGTCAATCTTCCAAGCTGTCGGTCTAACGTAGGGAACACACACACATATATATATATATATATATATATATATATATATATATATATATATATATATATATATATATATATATATATATATATATATATATAAAATACACATATCCATCTATCATCAAACCCTTTTCCCCATTTTGCACATGGGGTTGAAGTGTCACTTTAACAGTGACAATCATCTCGAGCCAAGGTTTACACTGCTGGGTGGCTAACCCTTCCATGATAATTCATCCGTACCACTCATTCACACACATGTCCTAGAGTGTCCAATATGTCTACTAATATATACATATAGTTCCTTGAATAGACACAACATCAAACCAAAAAAATCATTGACTACACATGGTCAATCCTGAAATTAACAAAAACAAATGAAACCAAAAAAAAACATCATTTCTACAAGAGGACAGGTACCCTTGTACCCCCACACTCCCAGCAAATTAAATATGCCAACTCTGAAATTGTACTGTAGTGGGGAAAGGGGATCTTTCCTGATTCCCACTGTGCTGTGATCTGTTAGTGAAGAAGCCTGACCGGGCTGTATCAGCTGTGCAGACTTTTTCAGATGTTGAGGAAAAACTCACATCAAAGAAGCTTTCTGCCCCTCTCTTTTTCTCTCTCAATATATTTCTATTATATGGAGCATTAGTATAGGCTTTGCCCAGCAGTTTTATTAAGTTTATGAATGGAGAGGAATTATCTACTTAACAGACAAATCTATTGGGATGGTAGTTATGGAGAATGCTTTTAAGAGCAAGACAGGCTGAGGCCTTGTGTAGAATGTTGTGTGTCTAAGTTAGATGATGAGGAAGTTTAAACCACTTCAGGGTACGTAGTGGTATACACTGGTGTGTGCAGTGACAAGCATTTGTTGCAAACTTTGTTGCTTCAATTTTAGTTTTAGACAAGTTTTTAACCTGGTGAAGATTGGAGCTTCATAAAGCTGAGAGGGTAAGAGAAATGTATTTGCAAGGATAGCTACTATGGCTCTATTTTGGAAGTGTTTGTGCCAATATGGATACCTAGTTTTTGGCATTCTGTTATATTATTATAAGTGTGAAGATCAAACATAAGATTGTCATTTACTTCCATTCTTAATAATTGTGTCTGGGAGACTACTTTGATTTATGTGCTATTCAGAGAAAAGATTTTGCAATTGGATTTGTACTAATAGTGATTTTTTTGGTGTGTGAATAAGAGTCATTTGGTTTTCTTGGGGTTAAGAAGAAGTTGGACATTAGTGAGCCAAGTCTCAATGGAAGAGTGTGTTTCTTGTGTGATTTGTTGGAGGACTGAGAAGTTCTTAGAGGAAAATATAAGCACAGAGTCATCTGCATATTGAATTAAGGAGGCTTAACAAGAAGACGTATGAAGGTTATGGATGAAAATAGTAAAGAGAAGAGGGCAACGTATGGAACCGGTGAGGTTGGACAGATATGGAGAGAGAGACAGCCTTGGCATTGTACGCATTGCTGCCTATTAAATGGGTAGCTGTTAAAGCAGGTGAGCATAGGACATGATATACTAAAGTTGTTGAAGAACTTTTGAGTGTGAGATGGTATCAAAATCCTTAGAGAGATCAAGGAATACAGGGTAAGCAAGTTTTTCTGAGTCCCTAGCTTTGTTTATAGCATCTGTAAAGGAAGATAAAGGTTCCAACAAACACATCTACTTGTTCTACTGTGAACTAATTGTGTTTCCAAAGTATACATACCTCTGAATTCTTTAAGCCCCCTATTATCACAAAGGAGCATGTATTTTAGGTGTTTTCTAAGCCAAAAAAAGAATACTTCTCTGTAAAATTTGAAAATGCACCTAGCTGTTTTTATACACAGTATTAAGCATGCCCTGGCAGTGGCACTCCTGAACATTTTTACTCTAACCTTAAGTTCTGTTCCTGTGGCAGCACAGTTGTGATGCCACTCTGCAAGGGAGGCCCTACCACCACCCCTAGCAACTGTAGGCTCATCAGGCTAAGAAGTCTCATCTGCAAAGCCATAAATTGTATTGTAACTGACCTCACAAACTGTGATATAAAAGATCTCGTTAGATGGCCTGCTGCAGTTTCGTTTTGTCAAGGAAAGACCCCGCCTTATGAATTTGGTTATGCAGGCTATTGGCAGTGATCACACTGTTCACAAAGAGTATCTTGCCCTGGCCAAAATGTTTAATATCATAGCCCATGTTGATATTGCAAGCAAGCACAACACCTTTAAAATAGATCCCTATGTGGTAAGATCGATAGCAAACTGGCTAAAGGACAGAATCATCACAGTGCAATTGACAAGTGCCTCATCAGAAAGCATAAAAGTAACAAGTGCAGCTCCCAGGGTTCACTGATGGGTCCTCTTCTTTTTGATTTTGCCTTTCTAATCTTCAGACTGAAAACCAATACCTCTGACTAAGTTTGCAAACAATTGAAAACTGGAAGTTATTGTCAAGTCAATCTCTAATACCCTAGCCCTTTAGCCAGAATATACACACATAAATAACTGGCATACTGAAAATGGGCTTATATGCAAAAAAAATGTAATATTGCCACGTTTGCTAGACAATCCCTCTCTTCAGCATGCAGCATAGACAATACCCCACTTCAAACTGAAACATTTTTTTTTTGCTTTTTGCTTTTTATTAGATTTTAAAAATCGAAAACAAAAATTTCAACATTTAACAAAACATAACAAGCAAATAACTATATACAAGGTCCATAACACAAGTTTATATTAAACTTGACCTTTAATATTTTTCTAATAAATCACTAAGTTTTTGCAATGATAAATACAGATGTGTGACATTTGACATTCTCATAATAACAGTTTGCACTTCTTTCATACATACAGTCTTAGCTAAACAAATTCAGTAAAAGAGAGGCTATTTTTACTTTTCCAATTATTTGTCACAATTTTCTGGCTATAGCCAGTACAGTCGATGGACCACCTTAAGTTTGTTTGTGTCTTTCGGCTTTTCCCGGTTAGGGGTCACCACAGCAGAACTCTGGTCCGCTAATGATTGGCAGTTGATTTTTACGTACCGGCTTGCCAGGCCTGATGCACAACCTTCAACAAAGGCACGCCCATTCACGCATATCTCCATGCAGAAGATGCTCTAGCTGAGAATCGAACCGGACAGCGTCTTACTGTGAGGCAACAACGCTACCACAGCACCACCACCACGGTAATTGTTTGATAATTCCCCTATCTTGTAATCACTGTGTGACAACAGTAGAAATAAAATCCTTTGATTTACTGCAGTTAATTGCCATGGGAATGCCATGGAGATCTAAAGCAGGTATTTTCCTCTTATACTCAACATTGATTAGGCCAATTATTGAGTATAATGCCCTGTTTGAAATATACCTCACTAGACACATCAAACAACCAGAAAAAAATCAGAAGTTCCTAATTAAGAAAATCATGGTCTTAAAGACCTTGCACATCCCATAGAGACTGGAAGCACTGTCCCTTTATTCAGCATCTTATAGATTCTTAATGGGAGATCTGTGCCTTGCCTTCTGTGCCATTAGAGACTCATTTGTCCTGGATCTCGTCTACCTCCACAAGTGTAATAGTTCAACAAAAACAGAATCACAAACCCAAATCTTCACCAGCAGATAAATGAAATGTGATGGAGATCGAGATTCATCACACAGTGTCTTCACTACCTCTGGAACATGATATTCTTCTAATAAAATTGTCAGATAGACTGAGATCTCAATATCTGAAAGTTAACAAATGTAAATAAGAAAATCGTCTTCTTCTTTCGGCTTTTCCCGGTTAGGGGTCACCATAGCAGATCACCTGTCCACTCATGATTGGCAGTGAAGTTTTACGGTGTCGAGTTTCCAGCCTGGCACCCATCCTTCCATGGAAGGCACACACACGCACTCATGGCTAGGGCCAATTTAGACTGTCCAATCCACCTACAGTATGTCTTTGGGCTGTGGGAGGAAACTGGAGCACCCGGAGGAAACCCACGTGACCACAGGGAGGACATACAGACTCCTAAATAAGAAATTTGTTTTACTTATTATAAATTGATGTGTCATATCTGGACTGAGAATGGGCTGGTAAGGACAAAGCTGCTGTTAACATGTACAAACCGACTGATTAATCACATCTTTTATAGTTCTTAGACATGGAGCAGTATCTGTCCAAGGCATACATCACATTGACATTAAGGAAGCTATTAAAATGTGGTATGTTATGGTGTTTGTTAGGAGAAAAACAGATGAGTTTTAGGTTTCTTAAATACCAAGTTACTACAACACTATCTCTATCTCTATGTGTCTGTGATGTGATGTTTACCTTCAACTTTGCAAGCAAATATCAGTCAACAAGGTATTATGGCTGGCACTTTTTCAAGAGGGCAGACCAATAGCTTACGCATCTATGGCACTGAAAGATGCACACACATGCACACACACACACAGACACATACACACACACACACACACACACACACACACACACACACACACACACACACACACACACACACACACACACACACATTTAAAAGAGATACTTGGCATATTTTTGGCTATTAAATATTCCATAACTATATTTTTGTAACAGCATTACTTTCACCTCAAGCCAGTACAAAGCATCTTTTGAAAATCAGTACACAATGATCCTGAATGTCTAAAGAGAATGTTGATATATTTACAGAATTATGACTTGCAAGTATAAACTCAGTAAACTAATGTACATTGCAGATAATCTGAAGAGAATATATCTGATATGTGCAAAGAAGTTCATAGGTAAGTATTAGACCAGCTGCCTTTACAGACAATGTTAAGCCTGGCCAATTGTCTTTAAAGGAAGAATCAATCCCTGTACCTTGTGTCTGTGAGATAAATACATTGACCATTATTGCAGCCTTAACTCCTTATAGGTAAGTACTTAGCTAGCTACCTTTGCAGGTCATTTTAAGTATAGCCAATGTCACTTTAAAGATGAGAATCAGAGTTTGTACCTCTCTGAGGTAAACACCTTAACCATTATACCAACTTTTGCTAAAAAAACAAAAAAAAAACTATGCCAACATTTGTGCTGAAAAAGACCTGCAATATCTATCTATCTATCTATCTATCTATATATATATATATATATATATATATATGTGTGTAGATAGCATCACAGTTGCTAAAGTTAAAAGAAAATGATTGATGTTAATGGTTTGTACCAGAAATGTCTTGTCACTTCATTTGCTATGCAGTTTCATTATGACAGGATAGTGTGACGGCATAAAGACTTAGCCATATGAAAGAATGATGTCTAAATGATCTGCATCATATCTTGTCCTAGGTGTAAAGAAAGATCATGTGGTTTCATGCACTAACCGAATATGACTGTAGAAATAATGCAGTTAGTGGAAAACTGTGATGTCCATGGCATATATAAGAATAAAAAAAATAAAACAGAACCTGTACCCCTTGGGAGTTTGTCATTGTCTTGGCTAAAAGCTGTAGATAAGGTGTGGTAAAGGGGGCATCTGCCCTGGATGTAAGCTATTATGGGGATGTTCACTGAAATCCTCAAATACCCCAAACAACATCACTGAAATCCACAACGAAGACCCCAAACAACGTCACTGAACGTTGTATTCATTAGCCTGTGGTTGTTCACTCAGCCCTTGTGGTGTATTTTTGGTTTATTGTTATGGGGATGTGACTAGCATTGTGGAATACTGGTTACATGATCACATGAGTTGTTTAATAATGTATGTAGCCTCAATTAATATTGTTACTGTTTGTATGACTTAAAAACTGGAAGACTACTTGCAATGGGTTTGTGTGTGCATATGTCTGTCTGTCTGTCTGTCTGTGCAGTTGTCTGTATGTGTTCATGTATGTAACAAAGAGATAGTATAATATCTGTAGGAATACATATATCTCACTGTGCAAATTAAATTATTTTTGTACTTTTGTTGTGCAGTAGAAATCATGTACCAACTGGCTACTGTATTTCTGCAGTTTTTATGATCTCATGTAAAATCAGTATTCAACAGCTACTTTATATTTATTCATAATTTTTAGATCTGCCTGGCTTTCCACTAAAACAGGGCAGGGCCTCCCATGGAATGCTGACCTAATCATTTGAGAAATATTGGTATGTATGGTTGTCACCAACACAATCCTTGGGATTTGATGTTTCAAGTCAACATGACCCACCTCATTTTCTTTACAGCATTAAAGAGTAAGCACACTGCAGTTGTGTTTTTACAAGCAAGCCAATCAAAAAAGATTTTTATAACAAAGTGGCAAGGATTCTTTCTTTTTTTTTTAATGAAAGGGAAAATATCAAAATAAGCCAACACATCTAACAGGGATATTTTCTTTTGAAAACAAATTGCAAATAGAAGCCAGTGTGCTAGAATGTTCTGCTATTCTGAAATCATGATAAATGCAAGGTTCCAACAGACAAATCTATTGATTTCACCATGAATTAATTCTGTTTCATTTAATCAACACATGATTATTCAGAATTAAAAATATCTGCTGTTTGGAAGCAGCCATCTTAGTTTTCTCCCCTATCATTCACTTGCACACTATCACTAGTTATCCCTGCTGCAGAGACACCAGATGATGTGCATAGTTCAACAGAGGCTTAGGACTTCTCTGTGAGTTTTGTCTTGAAGGGGTCACTAAAACTTACTCTTCAGGATTAAGAATAGAATAAACTCTAAACAGAGAATACAAATGTAAAATCAAAACTTTTAACTTGAAGATAAAAATCCATATATTCTGTCAACAAGTTGCCAATACAGCATGGCCGATGTGCAGTATGATACTTCTGGCATGGACCTTAAAAAAGATGACAGAAGCAAGCCGATGAATTGTCACAAAGCATTTTATGGACCATGCAGATTTCATTGACAACTGATATGATAGAAAGCTATTAAAAAGTTATGTTTCTGTAAAGGACTGGAGGTACAATGGAAAATGGACTCAAATCAGTCTCTCAGATGAGAAGATACACAGTGCACAACCAATGAACCTGTCAGCCACCTAAACATACCATACACAACTTTTACAGCTACAGCACATGAATGCATTTCTTCTAAGAGGTGCTACTGTACTAACTCTACCTTCCTTATTTAGAAATATTACATATTTCTGAATGGAGATAAATGTTGTGACTGTCAAGTGCCATACTCTACTGTACCCTGAAAAACTAAATTGCAGGTTTAATGCTTCTTTTCCATTTATTGCATTTTCCAGATGCTTTGTATGAGTTAAGAAATCTTATTCTTCCCACTAAGCCTGCAACAGGACTGTATATATTTTGGTTTATAGAGGAATAAAACAAATTTCCATTCAGCATCACATGTTTTCACTTAGCATCTTGTCTAAGTAGGGGAACAGACAGCAGTAACCTTGCCATCTTAATGGCTGTCATGGTTGTAGGATATTGTAGTTTAACTCATTCTAATCTGTTATTAGTGGGTGTCCACTAGTATGAATCCACTGAGGTTTTTAATCATATAACATTCAAACGTAGCCATAAACCCACCAGCTTAAATGTTATGCAATACTGATACTGTGGTCGTGTTTTCATAAATGGCAGGAGCCCTAGTCTGTTATTGTAAAAAAAAGCTTCTAAACACCAAATTACTGTCTATAGCACATTTTACTAGAGTTCTCTCCCCAGCAATCTCTAGTTTTCTTTTACATTGAGATTACAGAATGACTACCTGGTCACCAAGATTGTTAAATCAAATTATTAGAAATGTCATTGACAACATAAATGAAATTATGTTTATAACTAATTCTCTGATTTCCCTTTTCTGTACATCAGAAAATTAATGCACGTCTTCATTTTCAGTTTTGGTTGTGACTTTTGACTTCCATTAAGTTTTTACTGGAGCATTCAGGCTACAAAAGCCAGGACCCTAAGTATCGACATGCCACAATTTACCCTTTTCCTGAGCCTGTCTGTATAGTATAAGTCTATTATATTATGGGCATTCAGAAACCATGTTGCTGAAACACTGGTATGTCTTTAAGGGGTCATTTGCATGTAATCTATGGGCCTCTACTACACAGTGAAGACTTTAGTTTTGTAGCTTTGTTTTTTTTTTTTCTTTCTAAAAAATGAGACCAGTATGTGATTCTGCTATTTCAGAAATACTGTTCAACCTTCCAAGCAGCACTGAAAAAGCAGATTAATAACAACATCTCTAAAAAGTCTGGTGCCTTCATCAGTTCTATCAAGGTCTTTCTACACCCACAACTCATTCAGTCTCAAAACCTTGCCAGAATAAAATTGTTAAACTACTGCTGTAACCTTCTCTACTGAAAGGGATCCAGTTCCACTGTTGGGTTCTGGCATTGCTTCCTCAGAGGAGGGCATTCCCACCAGATTAAATGGCTCCTCAAAGTGCTGTTTCTACTGCTGAGGAATGTCATTAGTTAAGGACTTTGTTTCTCTGTACTTACTGAGAACATGGTAGGACAATGTCTCACTTATTAAATATTAGGGTTGCCAACTGTCCAGAATTTTTCTCGAATGTCCAGAATTAAGGGACACTGTCCAGAAAATGGAAAGGACAGCATATTGTCCAGAAAAAATGCTAGAAGGTTAATTTTCTTTTAATTAAAAAAAAAAACTTTTTAAGGGTGTTCTTCTTTAAGAACACCCTTTGTTTGCATCTGGTCGCACAGTGGAAAACAGTCTTCTGCATCTGTGCAACTGATTGTTTATATCTTTCTCTTCCATGCGTGTGTAATTTGAATTCTTGAAAACATTTGAACAGTGCTCTGGACAACGAACAGACATGTTTCAAATATGGTTCAGGTACTTATGAAATGTCGCACTTTTACCTACTCGTTCAACAGTCTGTTTGTATATATAGAGGAACTAGAATGTGGAATTTCTAGCTATACAATAATATTTCGAAGTACTGTTATTGGATATTAAGTAGCTATGTTGATGGCTAAAGCTGCAAGCAATAATGATACTAGGTCTGAAGGACTCCATAAATATTAAATGTATTATGAAACAGAAGGTTACTGAATTATGATACTGTTTTAGTTATGATGCCATTTTACTTATGTTTTCACTAAGCACTTTATTATGCATTTCAGTATTATTGGTGGCGACTTAATAATTTAATGTGATCAAAGAAGTCTTTTAAATGTTTCTTTTTGTGGGTGAATTAATTTCTGGTGACAGATGTAGTCACAGACTTCTGACAGATATTAGTAACTGGTGGTATACAAATATAATGTATCCAAAATTACAAGTGTGACAAGCCTGAGGCTCAAATGGAAAAATGTTCAAAACTATACATTTAAAACATGCTCTAACAACTGGTGTTGTATTATGCAAGGGATATAATTTGATTATTATATATTATAATTTACTACAATCAGGAAGGTGAATCAAAGAACTTTTGCATGGTCCTAAAAATGTGTGCAAGGGGCCAATGATTTGAAAATAGCCCAAAGGTAAACTTAATCCACCACTGCCCAGATGCATTTTCTTTGAATGTGGGTTTCAATGCTGTTTCAAAGGCAGAAAACTTTTAATGCTAAGTGTGTTTTCATTGAGAGAATGTATTACTTTGTTTAGCAAATGTCTATCGGTATATGTGCTATAAAATTTGAAATAAAAGTTTAAAATTAAATCCAAATGTCTGTAATCATTGTAGAAGTAAAGCAGAAAACAGTATGCACACTGAGAGTTTTGAACAGTGTTTATGGCAACGGGGAAAAAAATGGAGAAATAGCCAAGTAATGGCTGCAAGCGAGGGGATAGAGGTACCAAAATTACATGCATTTTGCTTTTATGTACATGTCCAGAACTTTTGACATGAAAAGTTGGCAACCCTAATTATCTACGTGTTTTCAGTTAGTAGAATGAGCATGTTTGATTACAAAGAATTAAGCCCTTGTTCTTTGTCATTATGCAGTATTTCATCTCTTCCACTTGCCCGGACTACTAATAAATCATGCAAATGGAATTTTAGATTATTATTTTACCTAAATGTTAATACCTCAGAAATGCATTTTGCCCCTATGGCAGTTTGCAGCATCATTGCTGATATATCAGTACAAATGTTTTCGATAAGTATCCAGTTGCATTCATTTTTTGTTGCTAAGGTAATGTATGTGGTTAGATGTGTTTTACAGTGCTGTAAAACTGTTTTTTTTTTTTTTTTTGAGAGAACAGGATAAGGAATACACCTTTACAATAGCTGTCTTCCTCTGTGGAGATAGTATGTTTGGTATCTTTCTCATTAATCTCAGCTTTTGTTACTTTTATAAAGTTTTGAAAGTAGAGGTGTGCTCCAAAATAATTGCAAGGCACCAGACATTTTTTGTGTTCTTTTGGGATGGTGGGTCAAAAAGGGTAATGTGCATTAGGTTCATAGATTCATAGATTTACAAATTGTTACTAGGCTATTGAGTTGGGGGGGGGGGCTTTTTAAGCCTAGCCAAGTTATGCTGAAAGAATAATGATGTTCTATACCCAAATCAGACACTGAGGTCCAGACATTTATAAGCTATCTCTGTCAATAAGGGACATGGGTTCCAGGCCCAGTGTAAATTTCCTATTCCCCATCCACCACTCTAGGTTGCAATTAAATTGGGTAATAGACATACTCAGCTTTACATGGATGGGAAACCTGTTCCATTAAAGGAAAATCTCTGGGACACATATCCGTCTCTCCAGCATGTTCTGTTTAAGTAACAGACAAAATTCAGGTCACTTGACCTTGAATTTCTGGTATTGTTTGACTTATGAATATGCAGGAGATTCATGAGTGTGGGATTTGTGATTGCCATGTAAGCCAAGCATAGATCACTCCTCAGGAATCTATAGGAGACTGAGCAGAGGGAAAAGGCTTTAAGGCACTCTGCATAAGGCAGGTTTGTTATACCTTGTATGCCTTGTGTAAGGGACTTCTGAGGATGCTCTAGTTGCTGCATATGTCTGGTCAGGTACAGACAGAAGGGAACATTGTACTCTATGATTAGTCTGACGAGGGCAGAGTACAGTGGGATAATGACCTATGTGGACCTAGATGCTATGTTCTTATTTATAAGTTGCACAACATAAAAGAATTTCCTCACCACAGTGGCCACATGATGATCGAAGGTAAGGCTACTGTCTATGTGCATGCCCAGATACATGACCACTGGGTCGACAGTTAGGGGAGTATTATCAACATGGTAATTAGCAGGGATGGTTGATTTCCCAAAGGGTACAATTATGCATTTCTTAGTATTGACTTTATGACCATGGCTTTGGTACCATTTATTAGTCAGTGACAGGCCTTCTTGAAGAATGTTAGTGTCTGCAGGGGAGTCGATAAAAAACCCAGGTTGCAATCACCTGAAAACTTAGTTGGCCATAAATCTTTAGCATTGCTTCCACTTCAGAAAGTGTCAGTCCTGTGGTATAGAGGATTTTTTTTGTTGCAGTTGTTTTTGGTATTCATTATATAATTTTGTTATCCAATTAAAGTATTTATTTTGATTGCTCTATGGAAAGACCTGGACCTGTAGATGATCATCAGCTCATCCACATATTGGAGGACTGGAAAATTAGATAGATTGGCAACCATTATGAACACTGACGTAATATATGAGAAAGGAGATAAAGTAAAATTGAATTTTCAAGTGCATGTTCAGATTTTCTTTCTTTTAGGAGGGTTCTAAACCACAATCCAGCTTGATATCTTAATCTAGCTTGAAATAGTGGATTAAAAAGTAAAGGGAGTTCATATCATAGGTCTTAGTTAGGTTGATAATTTAGCTTGTTAGACTGTCTTTCTCTATAGTCTGTAGAATGGCATATGTGAGTGTGTAGACGGCAGTCAAGGTGCATCTTCCTAACAAGTAGGTATGCTGTGCGTGTGTCCAACAGTACTGCATGGGATTGGAGGTAATCAAAGAGTAGACAGTAAGTGATCCTTTCAAATATTTCCCCAGGCTTACTAGTATGAGAAAAGATAGGAATCAATTGTAGAAACAGTTTTGGGTATATTGGGAATATGTTTCATAATGTTTAGTTTGCAAGAGCTAGGCACTGTGTTTTGGAAAAGTAGGTGTTATGAAGAATTTTGACTGGGGTGGCTAGTGGGTGATCTTTACAGAGGTAAAAAACTAAGGGCGACAGCCATCTGATCATAAAGGAGTATGAGAAAATATTTTGTTAACTATTTTTCAATATTTCTTGAGTTGTAAAAGCTTTGAAGTAAAAGGACAGGAATACATAGAAAATGATCAAGGGATTGGGCATGTGATAGTGGTGAGATGCAGGGTTGGAAGTGGTTGTGAAAAATTCCTTTTGTAAGGCTTTTGTAGAAAAGATTCCAGCTGTAGAAGGTATTTTGTTATCAGTTACACCATTTTTTTGGGACTATCATGTAACCTCATGCACAAGATTTCAGAAGTGTTTTGGTTTGTTATTCAGTGTTTTTTTTTAAAGCTGGTTGAGAGAGATGCTTCTAGTTTTTCCAGACATTATTCTTACCTGGTAAAGACTGTGAAAGCTGCCAGTCCAGCTAGCTAGAATTTTGTAAATAATTCTATGTCATTTGTGAATGGTAATATGATTTGTATGCTTGTCCTACAAATGTAAGAAAACTGTATGTTATGTGCTGAGCTTCCAGAATGTGACCACAGTGTATCCTACTGGAAGAGAACAGCGCTAACTTGCAAAACTCTAAGAGAATAATTTGACAAGTAAAGAGTTTTACAATTGAGTTTACCACAGCTAGAAGACAGATCCGGGATTCATGAAGCTCGGCGCAAGGCCTGCGTTAGGCTTGCGCCGACTGTGTGGCGTGAAGATGGCGCAGTAGCGCCAAATGCATATTAATGAAGGCACGCTGCTGCCACAGCCATGTGCATAGGAAAGGAGCGCGAGTGCATAGGGCGTGTCGTAGTGCCGCACGGAGGCGTGGAAATGTCAGCTGTCGACGTGCAACCTAAAATGCTTGCATATAACAATTTGCAAGCAATAGTAATCACATCTGTCAGTGCCCGTGGATACTGAAACGTATGCGAAGCATGCAAGACAGTTCCTGCGAACACAAAATGAAGAAGCAAACACAAATGCATGGTAGGGAATAACGGGTCCCTATCCCTCGAACAAATGACATTGAAAACCATGTGCCCTTAGTCCAACCCAGTGTAGATAGTTATACCAAGTGGAAGTGAAATGCATCATATGTTAGCGCGCTGCCAGTAGGTACGTCCAGCCCAATGGTCTGGGTCACCAGCTGACCCATATTGTGAGGGAGTGTACACAGCTGGGCAGATGTGTCCATAACAAAAAACATGATAAATGTAAATATATAGCGACCATATGACCGGATTATATCCCCCACAACGCATGTAATAGTCACATACAATAGGTATGTCCGTATTTAACGTACCATATGTGACAGGAAATAGAATAAGCATGTAAACGAAACAGAAGGAGCATATAAACTGCTACAACAATAAGGCAACATGTAGGCTGAAAGGAACAGTATTATCCATAGCATTGACTGTGGGTAAGTGTTGTCCAGTACAATCGGATATGTGTCCGGAATATATCCCATCCTGGACATAGGAAAAGGTGGCATCCTACTAATGATTAGAACAGTCAGCCAAAATCCGCAAATCTGCGGTCCAAGCTGTACTTGTCAGGATGTGTCACAGTTGAACGGGTATTACCCGGGTATACCAACCATGTCATGAAAGTTAAGTATGGGCATGTACCTATGTGCGTGAGGTATAGCATGTGGAAGGTCAAACATGGCAGGGTAGTCCACACAACCATACAGATACCTGACATACGTAGGGTATGCAATGTGTTACCTTGACCGTGTCGTGGGCCATCAACCAAAGCAGTGATGGATGGAGTGTCAGGAATATGTGTGTGTGGGGGGTGGGGTGGGTAATGGTATAATCCTCAAAGGCGAGAGTGTGTCGTATGCAGAATAGGTGAACTGGAGGTGTATGAGGGAGCAGCGGGTGAAGCAGAAAGAAACACAAACAACATGTATACACATCTGCAATACAACCAGACAGGCCATACTGTAGAGCACAATCCCACAAATATATGAATATTAAAATGTGCGATACAAATGTACAGAAATGTCACCGGCACATACCCACAGATTGGTCCTGATGGAACTAGCCATATCAAATGCAACACACCTGGATGCATAATGAACTACCCAGCATCCCCTCTCCAGCACACAACCCGCCCCCATACCTGAACGTCCACCAAATCCAGCCATACTTGGCCTACTAGTTTGGCGCAGCCACATCTACACATAGTGACCACTACGCATATGTAGTAGGTAGTGTCACCCTAGGCAGTTTCAGGATTGCAAACTATGTATCCCTTGCATGTAAAACCCCCAGCACATTTTCATAATACCAGAAGAATGGTCGGTATTGGTCTTGTTATTATCGGTCTTGTTAAATTTTTGGATATCCCTCATGGGATAAGTAACCTGTGTAAACATTAGAATGGGTATCAAGACATGATGTCCAGTCCTGCAGACATCTGGACACAAGTTGGAATGTGCGGTAGTGGTGCATGAGACTGTCCAGCCCTAGATGGTCATGCAGAACCTACTACCCAGGATCAAAAACCTGCCCATGACGCATGTGTCCCGACACGAATAAGCGAGAGAATATATTGCACACATTCGCATAGTGGCACATGGAATAAGGGTGATGAAGGCACTGACATAAACAGGATACCCTCTGATCCACTGTGTGAGGGACAATTACTGTGTGGGTAGGTGTGACCTGACCAACAACGATACAATGCCAAATGTTCTGTGATTGTAGGAAATAACTATGTATCATACTGCATGTAACAATTGCCTAAAGTGGTCACGTCAGGATAGAATAAATGTAATTCATACAAGAAACATGCAAACAACTAAAGTGCTAAAGGTATAGGCTCACAGCTAGGAAACTAATGAATGTTCTAAACCTGCACTGACCGTGGCTATGTGTTGGCCTAAACAATCTGGTGTCCCCAGTAGGGTTACCACCTGTCTCACTTTGTGAGGGACAGTCCCTCAGTGGGCAGTTGTGTCCTAACAAAAAATATTAAAAATGGCAAATGTCCTGAGATTGTAGGACATAATTATGTCCCATATGTTATGTAATAGTTGCATAAAATAATTATTTCTGTATCTAAAATACCTAAATGTTACAAGAAACAGAATAAGCAACTAAACTGCTACAAGAATAAGCTTTTATTTAGGCAAAAAAGTAAAGTTCTATCCTTTGTACTGACCGTGGGTATGTGTCGGCCTGTAAAATCTGATGTGTGTTCCAAAAATGTCCCACTTTGGCCATTTGAAAAGGTGGCAACCCTAGTCCCCAGAATATATCCCAACCTGTACATATGACAATGTCAACCCCACCAATGGTCAGAGCATTCGCACAATAACTGGCCAGCCTCTTAACCACTCACAAAGTCAGTGACCTTTGGAGGAAAGGTGTTGAATGAGAATGACTACTTACAACAATGAAGAGTAATAGACGCATTTAACTGCAGAAAATTTGTAGTATTATGAATCTGTCAACACGTTCCAAGTTAATATTACTAATATGGTAAGTGTCCATGATTGTCTCTGAGTTGACATAGCCTTGTCCCTGTCA
Source organism: Protopterus annectens (assembly GCF_019279795.1). Classification (NCBI taxonomy): domain Eukaryota; kingdom Metazoa; phylum Chordata; order Ceratodontiformes; family Protopteridae; genus Protopterus; species Protopterus annectens. The sequence goes on along the minus strand of NC_056728.1, from coordinate 1,418,266,863 downwards.
CTGTAGAAACAAGTCCCTGAGTATCACAGAGGTCCGTACACATAAGTACACCAACCAACTGTCACATCTGTTGACAGGACTACTGCATACCTGTAGTAAATTTATAACTGATGTCCAGAATAATATTCATTGTATCTATAAAGGAATGAAATAGTCAAATGGGAAGGGAAACATGTGGAACCCCCCCTCACCCTGCATTATGAAGTGGAACCACTCCCCGCCCTAAATTATGTAGCGCCAACCTAATAATGTGGTCAGAGGATCCCAAACACCTGCATCTGTAAACACAGGTAGAATGTTAAAATCTGGACTAACTCTGTCCATGTGCTACGTCTGATATTTGAACAGCGCCAGGGCAGTCACCAGTCGGATGTGCCTAAACCCGGACCACCACATGAACACCCTGACAATCAAACATGCGTATGTGCAAGTACTATAAGTGTGGGAGTTCTGAATATCCTTGGAGTGAGTAGACATGCAGCATGGGTCCAAAGCAGTAGGAAACAGGGAATGTTGTAAGTGTAGTACTGCGGTTTTCCCAGCAGGAGAATGGATGCCTGCTGTGAAAGGGAAGCAGTGAGGCTTATGTCAGAGTAGCTATGAACCATGGGTATACATATAAATGAGCCAGAACAACAATAGTGTAGTGGTTAGAGCATCCGCCTAACGTAAAGGCATTCCCGGTTCAAGTACGACTATAGCACATATTAATTGTGTAATGAATACCTCTGTGCTGCAAAGCCAACATTTATACATGTAAAGGTGACTGCGTTCGCATGAGTCCATTAACCAGATTCCATCAGTCAAAGTGGTACTTTCACAAGGAATAAGGCACATGTAATCCCAAAGAAGTGCCAGTAAACATATGTAATTCAGAATAAGTAGATGC
>NC_056728.1:1418155974-1418260974 GCF_019279795.1 Protopterus annectens | reverse complement strand
ACTATGGACGTGTATTGTCTGCTGCCCTAACAGTCGGCCACCAAAGTCTCTTGTATGTTCACATACATACCATAGCAATGGGTAAATGCACATTCTAATACAACTGCCAATTTTTAGGTCAATAGACGTACCCTGGGGGTGTTCTGGACCTGAGGACGGTGCTGGAGGGCTGCCTATGTTGGATGCACACAGTGCACCTCCTATACATGGCCGAGCACAGGAAGTGTCATGTTTGGCATCCATTGTACTGTGTGAAGGTCAGAGAGGGGACATCTGTGGGTACCTACTGTGTCATTGCCTATGCCTTGTGTTGCCTCTTTGCCAAGGGCAGGTCATACTGTGCACGGCCTTTCGCCGACTGTGCCCTGCTCAGGTAGTTCCTTTGCCAAGTCACACTGTGCCTGTACAGGCCTTGGCAGTGGGGTTGGGCCGTGTGGCCCTGCCCCATGCTGTTCCTGCAGCAACCGTTACTGCAGGATCAGAATGTGTAGCATAGAAAATACCATAACAAATTGTGTGCATGTAGCTAGTGAATACTGCAGGGCTCCACCGGATGTGTCTGGATACCAGAACCATGAATTGAGCATCCCAAACACATGCTCAATTACATGTCCTGCCTGTGCATCCACCTCATTATGGTGTGAGTATTCAGGTGTGTGTGCATTGCTGCTGGGTGTCATCAGCCACGACACCAGTGGTTACCCAGCATCCCCCACTAGGACACTGTAGGGGATGTCCATATTGGCAAAGGTGTTCTACAGCTGTGTTAGAAGCCATATATCGGAATCATCATAGCTTCCAGGGCAGACAGCACGCACATTTAGTGTAATGCCCTGGCCATCGCATATGGCCTAGCTGTTGGAGGGTATGCCCCTGCAGTGACTGTAGACACTACCCTGCTCACCGGGTGGTGCTGTGATGTGTATGTGTGCGCAGGCTATAGCACCCAGTACCCCAGGGTAGTCATCCATGTGGTTGAAGAGATGCATATTGCTGGTCTACTAATCACGTATGTTGAGGACATGTATGTGCTCACTAGCATTTGTTGACATGGCGTCTGTGAACTGGCGCAGTACTCTGGATGCAGATGCCTGTGAGATCCCCATGACATCCCCAGTTGTGCTGTGTGAGGTACCTGTGGCTAGTATACCCAGGCCAACACATACCAAGGTATCCACTGTGATGGGATTCCCTCAGCCTGTTTGATGTGTCATGTGTGGCAGGCACAGGTCAACAAGCTGCTGTAGGAGGTATCTGTCCACCCCACAGTGCTCCACCATCCCCAGCTCATGTAGCCCCTGGTAAGTCACCCTGGGTCTATAAAGTCTTATGTCACCCCAGTAAGGGATGTTCGGCAGCATACACATCCTCACTGCCCTCAGCCTCCTGCACATGATGGTCTATGTTGCCTGCTGCAGCCCTACTCATTTGGTTGGATTCTGTCATGAAATGTCCCCGCAGTTATACACCGGTGGTGTAGTGTGCTGAAGAAACCTGTGTGTATGATGCTTGCTCACATTACCGTACTCTTCAGGTGCGGGATGGCCATGTCATCTGCTGATTGTGCTGATCATCACCTGTTTGTGCAGTCTGTACACCCTGACAACCCCACCACTGCTGTTGTCCCTCCCAATGTCACCAGGCAAGTATAGACACACCCCTAGCTTAGGCGTGCTAAGGCAGGGGCACTCCCAAGGCACAGTTCTGCAATGTACGTACAGTATGCCTGACCCCCCTCCCATGCTGTCAACTATATTCGAGCCCTGCACCCGGCTAACTACACTCATACACCCCAGTTATCTGAATCACACCCTGGGGATAAATGGGATACAATATTGTCAACCTCATCTGCATAGTATAGTCTTCTAATGAATAGTTATATGACCCATACCAAACCTCCAAATTAATAACCACTGCTTAGTGTCACTCAGATCCATACACAACTGGTAACAGGTGCCTTATTATCACCATATTCGATGTCCCATGGTCTTCCCAGCAACAAAATAACCGCTGTCTACATGACTACAACCCAGGACCCTGCACACAACAGACGATGTGCATTACCACTATGCCATGGCAGATATACATACATCCCAGGTTATCACGTACAGATCATCCGGCACATATATTCAATAGCGCTGATGTCCCCAGACATATATGTTTATATCTATGTCTATCTCTCCATATCCACATATATCATATATATTATTTGTATACATATATACATAGATATACATACACACATATACATGTACACACATATGTAGATATTGCATTTATATCACAACAGCGGTCCACATGACAGCAAGGCATTAGACAGGCATGAAAAGGAAACTACATGTGCCACCTGCATCGTATAGTGTTGTTACTATCAAGGCATGTGTGTTCTGTTGCGTCACACGGGTCAGACTGTATTAAGGGTAAGTGTAGGGCTGCTGACATTTACTCACCAGACCTGTTGGCGAATGCATGTGTTGACAACCCAGTGTCTTGGCAGAATATGCGGGCTGTGGACACTATATAGGTCAGCAACAAAACACACTGAACACATCCCACAGCTAGCCACCCACAGATATCACATAGGGTATAACTGCCAAATACGCACACCTGCCATGCCGTGGAACTGAGCACCTACCTGTCTAGTCTACCACACTACAGCATTACGCAGTAACAGGACGCGCTACCGAGTTTCAGCATCAGTGCACTCCCAGAGGCATACTTCTAGTTGGATGACATCATCAGCAAAGGCAAAGACGCTGATAGGGAATGTATGGAGAGGGAGCCATCTAAAAGCATTACTCTTGTCCCTGGGCAGCTGGAAATACACACACACACACACACACACACACACACACACACACACACACACACACACACTTGGCAGGGCCGAGAGTCGAACATACACCTAACTACCTAATCACACTACAGCATTATGCAGTTACAGAATGCGCTACTGAGATTACTGGAACACAGCACTCCCAGAGACATACTTCTAGGTGGATGACATCATCAGCAAAGGCAAAGACGCCAATAGAGAATGTATAGAGAGGGAGCCATCTAAAAGCATTACTCTGTCCCCAGGCAGCTGGAAACACACACACACACTTGACAGGGCCGGGAGTCGAACATACATCTAACTACCTTATCACACTACAGCATTATGCAGTTACAGAACATGCTACCGAGATTACTGGAACACAGCACTCCCAGAGGCATACTTCTAGGTGGATGACATCATCAGCAAAGGCAAAGACGCCGATAGGGAATGTATGGAGAGGGAGCCGTCTAAAAGCATTACTCTGTCCCCAGGCAGCTGGAAACACACACACACACTTGGCAGGATGTCGAACATACACCAAACTACTTTATCACACTACAGCATTACACAGTTACAGAACGTGGTACCGAGATTACTGGAGCATAGCACTCCCAGAGGCATACTTCTAGGTGGATGACATCATCAGCAAAGGCAAAGACGCCAATAGGGAATGTATGGAGAGGGAGCCATCTAAAAGCATTACTCTGTTCCCAAGCAGCTGGAAACACACGCACACACACTTAGCAGGGCCGGGAGTCGAACATACACCTAACTACCTTATCACACTACAGCATTACGCAGTTACAGAACGCACTACCAAGATTACTGGAACACAGCACTCCCAGAGGCATACTTCTAGGTGGATGACATCATCAGCAAAGGCAAAGATGCCAATAGGGAATTGTATGGAGAGGGAGCAGTCTAAAAGCATTTACTGTCCCAAGGCAGATGTAGACAAACACACGGCAGTGGTGTGAGTGGGACAACTGCCTATCTACGGAGCACTATTACAACACTACATGGATACGAGGCGCGCCACAGACAGTACACTCTTCAAGACATTCCCAGTATGTTCAATGTAGGAATCCATCCAGACGTGGGGTATGAACATCTGTTGCCTGGATGACCACTATCGCTATACAGGTTTCAATGGTCATGCCCATACACAGAGGCACATAACCGACACAAGGTGTCACTGGGCATGCTTACACACTTAGTAGCACACGTCCGTGTGGAATGTACTGTGTGTCCATCTACACAATGGTGTACTGGGCATGCTCACACACTTAGTAGTAGCAAAAGGCTGTCTTGTATGCACACGGATTCTAAACACGGAAGGGCACAGTTTGGAATGTACTGTGTGTCCATCTACACAATGGCATACTGGGCATGCTCACATAGGTCCATGGCTGTTGAATGCTAACAGTACATAAGGTAGCAATGTTGACTGAGGTAACATTCCCTCTGTAGCAGTTACCCATGACAACCAACCTATCATACAACAGTCCATGTGTCATGTATGTCATCACACATGTCCACCAATTGCAATGCATACAAACATGGCTACATGACAGGAATGTAGGACCAACACACATGTACATGTAGTGGTGTGCATGCAGCTACCATGCATGTGCAGTAGCTGATGTATGTCATTCATCTGTGTCTAACTACAACATGCAGTTGCAATGCAGCCCCATCATTGACACCTGTATATGGTGAAATACTGACAGTACGGTAGGATGTACATCAGGTATGGATGGATGTGTGTACATAAAGTGGTGGTCCACCTTTGCAGATGGATGTTTGCTGAGGACAGCTCACAGGTGTGTCACAATCCATCCTACCATTACATGTGCAAAAAGTATGCTATGTTACTGTTACCTGTAGGTGAAGACATATAACCTACACAGCAGTCAGGGTGTTACTGACTGTACATCACTTGACACCTGTAACACTTATGTCCTCCCATGTGCATATAGCAGCACAATTGCCAAAGGTAGCGTTGGTACACATAATGCGGCCAATACAGCTGCATGTCTGTCAGACGTATCATCATATAGCAGGTGTATGATTCACAGTACTTCCATGTGTGTTTGCTTGTATGACCATATATGCCACATATGGTGGGGAATACATCCCAATTGCTACACACCCCTGTACACTGTTGTAGAGATCTGTACATACTGCAGTGTAGAAAGCAAGACGTAGGCAGGGGTGATGTGTGTATCACACACGTCAGCTATCTGTATGTGAATGACATTTGTGGACTCCACAGTGTGTGTGTGTGTGTGTGTGTGTGTGTGTGTGTGTGTGCGTGTGTGTGTGTATGTATGGCTGTCTGGTGCATGGAGTGAGGGTGTATGCTACCATACAGAACAGACAGGATCCCTAACCCCTCATGGTGATGCAGTCTACTACCCTGTTGATGCCATCGGTCTAAGCCTTACTGGCTACCTGTACATGTTCATTCTCTGTGTCGCGTTATGTGGGTGCACAGTACTGTGAAGGTTATTACCACATAAGCAGGGGTCCTGACCTCAACACTATCAAGTGTGCGTTATAGTGTTGTTGACCCCGTGAGTGTGGTCATGTTATTGTGTGTTTCTGTGTATGTCTGTGTGTGTTCTCATCCTGTAATGTGACAGTGTATTACTGCTACACAGTGAGACCTCATGCTATCAACTGGCCTCTAAAGTTGACATCAGCCAGACTGCTGTGTAAACCCCCCGCACCATGTCACCATACCTGTGATGTGACCCGGTATGGATGTCACGTCTCTAGCCACTGTAGCCTATTGAACAGCTCACATGCTTCTGGATCAGTAGATGTGTGGACATCTGTGGAATGGTAGCCTTTCTAACAGTGAAGTTGAGGCTACGTATAGCATGCTGGTATTGCCATACATGCCTGTGAGTACTCCACATTTACACATGGTAAACTGCAAACACTGCTACTTATTGGCACATGCAAGTAGACCTTAAGGAGGAAGCAGGGCATCATTACCAAACATTTTGGCTGTGTACTACCCGCGGTGGACCATGGGTATGCAATAATAGGCTTAAGTGTGCAGGTGCTGGTTGGCAGAGATGTAGTAGGCCGCATACCAGTGGAAGTCATTAATATTCCTATGTGGGCATTAGGCAGACTTATGCTTCCCAATCCTGAAGAGCACATCTACCAGATATACTGTAAACCATCGGGGAATACATAGAGACCAAATCAGTGCCGTGCACGATTAGCATGGACGCCCATAGTTATGAATCAGAATGTAACAAAGTCCAAATAAACACTTCCAGAACTAGTGATATTAGGTGGACAGGTGGCGAATACAGGTTATGACAGATGACATGTATACGAGTCATAAACAGCATGTACCTCGACAAACGTGAATGAATACATATGCTCTGTGACTGTTCATGTGTCTGGTTAATAGAACTAATCATCTAAAGGTGTCCCACAGGGTGTTATGTAGTGTTCCTGATACATTGTTTATTCTCCCCCATTGGTATGTGAGGTCTGCTAGTGACGGAAAGTGCATAATTTGATGACCACCCTGTAAGATGATAGCATAATAGATGGCTCCACACCCAGAGTGCCTGTGAGTGACACACCCGTCCTGGGCAGTTGTGTCCTGCAAAATGTATGTTACAGGCACATGTGTGGCCTGTGAGTAGGAAAGGAGGCCATATAATGTAATGTAGTGGTGTCAGAAATTAATTTGTTGTATCAGAAACAGCTACATGTATTAGCAATTATAATGCTACAAGAATAACTTTAATATATGCAAACCGTGGACGTAGTCAGTTCACAACTGGCTGTGGGTATGTGTTGCCTTGACACATGTGATAGCTCTACATATAGGATCTATAGGGCAGCCACCAGTCTGAATGGCCAAATTGGGACCTGCTCTGTAGACATATCAGACATACCAGGGCAGAACATACCCACAGCCATGCATAGTACAGCAATATACATCTACATATAGGATCTATAGGGCCGCCACCGGTCTGAATGGCCAAAGTGGGACCTGCTCTGTAGACATGTCAGACGCATTCAGGGCAGAACAAACCTACAGCCATGACATAGTACAGCAATATACATCTACATATAGGATCTATGGGGCCACCACCAGTTTAATGGCCAAAGTGGGACCTGCTCTAGAAATGTCAGATGTACCAGGGCAGAAATATACCTACAGCCATGCATAGTAGAGCAATATACATATCTGCACAAATCAAAGCGTAGTCTAGCAGCTGTAAAGTTGCTTATGCTACTACATATAACATATCAACATGTCAGTTATACAAGACCTGTAACAAGCAACCACTACAGACATGTAGAATATGAGAATGTCCCCTAATCAGGACAGTTGTAATAGCTAGAGATTCATCACATGACATATGCCTAATGAGGGACTGTCCCATGCAAAGTGGGAAAGGTGTCATTCCTACAGTCTCCCGTCGTGCAATCTGAAAGGTGGAAAACATACAGTAGGTATGCAGTAGCATGACTCGCCAGACAGCTGCATTAACAAAATCATATTCACATGTCAACATTGCAGAGTATCGGTTCCCATGTATCAGGCAGATGGGAGCAAATCATATGAGGAACACGCATATAATATGATTACGTCACTGGACAGGCCGCCGAGTTCGTACAGCCGAATGCCTGCTGTCGCCAAATGGTTAGACATACCTGATACTGTAGTCATGTAGTCTGATGTAATACGCATCACAAGGGATCTCACTCACCCAGCGTGAGTGACAAGTGTAAGCAGAAATGTTGGTGAGTGAGCGGCTGTAAGTGTTTGTCTACCAGTATGCCAGTAGTGCACTGTCAAAGAAATGTGGAGTCTAAACGGGTAAAAGGTGCTGTAACCAGAGATCAGCAGTGCTTAACACTGTGCAAACCCATGCACAATTGCTTCCACCTGCTGGAATGTGCCTTACCCAGTCCGTATCCAAAGCAGTTGGTCTGTCCGCAAACAAAGAACCACCCTATTCACGTGTTGGTAGCAGTACCCTGCACAAAGCACATAGCTCATGTGAATTAACAATAGACCATAGCATATGTACAGACAATAGACCACACACACACCATGCAGCGCAGTCATCCAACATTATAGCAATGTACTGGCAGATATGTCCAGACCACTGGTGTATGCATGCCTGGCCGTCCTGTGTGTCAGTGTGTGAGCATGCCCAGTATGACTGTTACGCATGTTGTTGATCGACATTACCATCATACCGTCCTGTGTGTGAGCATGCCAAGTATGGACAACTGTATTGCATGTGTCACATGTCCAGATAGTCAGTACTGTGTTGCTAACCCCTCTGTTCTACACAGACAGGTGTCATGCTGTGTCTGCAGGGTAGCTAATGCTCATGTGGCATTGACAGTTGCTACATGTCTGCATAGCGTGGGGGGACATCCAACCGCATCCACAGCCCTACACAGCACTGTGGGTGGCATATGGCTCTACATGTGTAGGTTGGACGGGGCATAGCTGACAGTTGTACACATCTGCTGCTACTGTACTGGTATGCCAGGTACTCCATGTCAGTGTGTGGACCTACCTAAATTGCCGGTTGGAGGGATACCAGTGTACGTCAGATCCCAGCGAAATACCAGCACAGTGGTGTTGGACATCCTAGTTACAACCTACAGCAAACTGCCTGGCCTGCTGTAGTCTGTGTGTGTCTTTGGGGTTGGGGTTATTCATTGGGCATATCCATAGGCCACTGTATATAATTTGTCTGTAGTAGTCCACACCTGTCCAGCTGCATGGAATGTGCGGGCTGTATGGACACACATGATGTTCATCCCATAATCTGCAGTAGGTTAGACACCCTGTGTACTACTGGCTGCCATTGTGACCCCGTATGTGCCAAAAGCGATGTCCTGGTGCCACTATGGATCGTGTATTGTCTGCTGCCCCAACAGTCGGCCACCAAAGTCTCTTGTATGTTCACATACATACCATAGCAATGGGTAAATGCACATTCTAATACAACTGCCAATTTTAGGTCAATAGACGTACCCTGGGGTGTTCTGGACCTGAGGACGGTGCTGGAGGTTGCCTATGTTGGATGCACACAGTGCACCTCCTATACATGGCCGAGCACAGGAAGTGTCATGTTTGGCATCCATTGTACTGTGTGAAGGTCAGAGAGGGGACATCTGTGGGTACCTACTGTGTCATTGCCTATGCCTTGTGTTGCCTTTGCCAAGGGCAGGTCATACTGTGCACCGCCACGACTGTGCCCTGCTCAGGTAGTTCCTTTGCCAAGTCACACTGTGCCTGTACAGGCCTTGGCAGTGGGGTTGGGCGCGGTGGCTCTGCCCATGCTGTTCCTGCAGCAACCGCTACTGCAGGATCAGAATGTGTAGCATAGAAAATACCATAACAAATTGTGTGCATGTAGCTAGTGAATACTGCAGGGCTCCACCGGATGTGTCCGGATACCAGAACCGTGAATTGAGCATCCCAAACACATGCTCAATTACATGTCCTGCCTGTGCATCCACCTCATTATGGTGTGAGTATTCAGGTGTGTGTGCATTGCTGCTGGGTGTCATCAGCCACGCACACCAGTGGTTACCCAGCATCCCCACTCAGGACACTGTAGGGATGTCCATATTGGCAAAGGTGTTCTACAGCTGTGTTAGAAGCCATATATCGGAATCATCATAGCTTCCAGGGCAGACAGCACACACATTCAGTGTAATGCCCTGGCCATCGTATATGGCCTAGCTGTTGGAGGGTATGCCCCTGCAGTGACTGTAGACACTACTCCTGCTCACCGGGTGGTGCTGTGCTGTGTATGTGTGCGCAGGCTATAGCACCCAGTACCCCAGGGTAGTCATCCATGTGGTTGAAGAGATGCATATTGCTGGTCTACTAATCACGATGTTGAGGACATGTATGTGCTCACTAGCATTTGTTGACATGGCGTCTGTGAACTGGCGCAGTACTCTGGATGCAGATGCCTGTGAGATCCCCATGACATCCCCAGTTGTGCTGTGTGAGGTACCTGTGGCTAGTATACCCAGGCCAACACATACCAAGGTATCCACTGTGATGGGATTCCTCAGCCTGTTTGATGTGTCATGTGTGGCAGGCACAGGTCAACAAGCTGCTGTAGGAGGTATCTGTCCACCCCACAGTGCTCCACCATCCCCAGCTCATGTAGCCCCTGGTAAGTCACCCTGGGTCTATAAAGTCTTATGTCACCCCAGTAAGGGATGTTCGGCAGCATACACATCCTCACTGCCCTCAGCCTCCTGCACATGATGGTCTATGTTGCCTGCTGCAGCCCTACTCATGTCGTTGGATTCTGTCATGAAATGTCCTCAAGCAGGTATACACCGGTGGTGTAGTGTGCTGAAGAAACCTGTGTGTATGGATGCTTGCTCACATTACCGCACTCTTCAGGTGCTGGATGGCCATGTCATCTGCTGATTGTGCTGATCATCACCTGTTTGTGCAGTCTGTACACCCTGACAACCCCACCACTGCTGTTGTCCCTCCCAATGTCACCAGGCAAGTATAGACACACCCCTAGCTTAGGGCGCAAGGCAGGGCACTCCCAAGGCACAGTTCTGCAATGTACGCACAGTATGCCTGGACCCTCCCATGCTGTCAACTATATTCGAGCCCTGCACCCAGCTAACTACACTCATACACCCCAGTTATCTGAATCACACCCTGGGGATTAATGGGATACAATATTGTCAACCTCATCTGCATAGTATAGTCTTCTAATGAATAGTTATATGACCCATACCAAACCTCCAAATTAATAACCACTGCTTAGTGTCACTCAGATCCATACACAACTGGTAACAGGTGCCTTATTATCACCATATTCGATGTCCCATGGTCTTCCCAGCAACAAAATAACCGCTGTCTACATGACTACAACCCAGGACCCTGCACACAACAGACGATGTGCATTACCACTATGCCATGGCAGATATACATACATCCCAGGTTATCACGCACAGATCATCCGCACATATATTCAATAGCTTGATGTCCCCTAGACATATATGTTTATATCTATGTCTATCTTTCCATATCCACATATATCATATATATATTATTTGTGTACATATATACATAGATATACATAAACACATATACATGTACACACATATGTAGATATTGCATTTATATCACAACTGCGGTCCACATGACAGCAAGGCATTAGACAGCCATGAAAAGGAAACTACATGTGCCACCTGCATGAGCATAGTGTTGTTACTTATCAAGGCATGTGTGTTCTGTTAAGGCCACACGGGTCAGACTGTATTATGGGTAAGTGTAGGGCTGCTGACATTTACTCACCAGACCTGTTGGCTAATGTATGTGTTGACAACCCAGTGTCTTGGCGGAATATGCGGGCTGTGGACACTATATAGGTCAGCAACAAAACGCAATGAACACATCCCACAGCTACCCACCCACAGATATCACATAGGGTATAACTGCCAACACGACACCTGCCATGCCATGGAACTGAGCACCTACCTGTCTAGTCTACCACACTACAGCATTACGCAGTAACAGGACGCTGCCACCGAAGTTTTCAGCATCAGTGCACTCCCAGAAGCATACTTCTAGGTGGATGGCATCATCAGCAAAGGCAAAGACGCTGATAGGGAATGTATGGAGAGGGAGCCATCTAAAAGCATTACTCTTGTCCCTGGGCAGCTGGAAATACACACACACACACACACACACACACACACACACACACACACACACACACACACTTGGCAGGGCCGAGAGTCGAACATACACCTAACTACCTAATCACACTACAGCATTATGCAGTTACAGAATGCGCTACTGAGATTACTGGAACACAGCACTCCCAGAGACATACTTCTAGGTGGATGACATCATCAGCAAAGGCAAAGACGCCAATAGAGAATGTATAGAGAGGGAGCCATCTAAAAGCATTACTCTGTCCCCAGGCAGCTGGAAACACACACACACACTTGACAGGGCCGAGCCTAACATACATCTAACTACCTTATCACACTACAGCATTACGCAGTTACAGAACACGCTACCAAGATTACTGGAACACAGCACTCCCAGAGGCATACTTCTAGGTGGATGACATCATCAGCAAAGGCAAAGACGCCGATAGGGAATGTATGGAGAGGGAGCCGTCTAAAAGCATTACTCTGTCCCCAGGCAGCTGGAAACACACACACACACTTGGCAGGGCGTCGAACATACACCAAGCTACTTTATCACACTACAGCATTACGCAGTTACAGAACGTGGTACCGAGATTACTGGAGCATAGCACTCCCAGAGGCATACTTCTAGGTGGATGACATCATCAGCAAAGGCAAAGATGCCAATAGGGAATGTATGGAGAGGGAGCCATCTAAAAGCATTACTCTGTTCCCAAGCAGCTGGAAACACACGCACACACACTTAGCAGGGCCGGGAGTCGAACATACACCTAACTACCTTATCACACTACAGCATTACTCAGTTACAGAACGCACTACTAAGATTACTGGAACACAGCACTCCCAGAGGCATACTTCTAGGTGGTTGACATCATCAGCAAAGGCAAAGATGCCAATAGGGAATTGTATGGAGAGGGAGCAGTCTAAAAGCATTTACTGTCCCAAGGCAGACGTAGACAAACACACGGCAGTGGTGTGAGTGGGACAACTGCCTATCTACGGAGCACTATTACAACACTACATGGATAATGCAGGCGCCACAGACAGTACACCCTTCAAGACAGTCCCAGTGTGTTCAATGTAGGAATCCATCCTGACGTGGGGTATGGACATCTGTTGCCTGGATGACCACTATCGCTATACAGGTTTCAATGGTCATGCCCATACACAGAGGCACATAACCGACACAAGGTGACACTGGGCATGCTTAACACTTAGTAGCACACGTCCGTGTGGAATGTACTGTGTGTCCATCTACACAATGGTGTACTGGGCATGCTCACACACTTAGTAGTAGCAAAAGGCTGTCTTGTATGCACACGGATTCTAAACACGGAAGGGCACAGTTTGGAATGTACTGTGTGTCCATCTACACAACGGCATACTGGGCATGCTCACAGGTCCATGGCTGTTGAATGCTAACAGTACATAAGGTAGCAATGTTGACTGAGGTAACATTCCCTCTGTAGCAGTTACCCATGACAACCAACCTATCATACAACAGTCCATGTGTCATGTATGTCATCACACATGTCCACCAATTGTAATGCATACAAACATGGCTACATGACAGGAATGTAGGACCAACACACATGTACATGTAGTGGTGTGCATGCAGCTACCATGCATGTGCAGTAGCTGATGTATGTCATTCATCTGTGTCTAACTACAACATGCAGTTGCAATGCAGCCCCATCATTGACACCTGTATATGGTGAAATACTGACAGTACGGTAGGATGTACATCAGGTATGGATGGATGTGTGTACATAAAGTGGTGGTCCACCTTTGCAGATGGATGTTTGCTGAGGACAGCTCACAGGTGTGTCACAAGCCATCCTACCATTACATGTGCAAAAGTATGCTATGTTACTGTTACCTGTAGGTGAAGACATATAACCTACACAGCAGTCAGGGTGTTACTGACTGTACATCACTTGACACCTGTAACACTTATGTCCTCCCATGTGCATATAGCAGCACAATTGCCAAAGGTAGCGTTGGTACACATAATGCGGCCAATACAGCTGCATGTCTGTCAGACGATCATCATATAGCAGGTGTATGATTCACAGTACTTCCATGTGTGTTTGCTTGTATGACCATATATGCCACATATGGTGGGGAATACATCCCAATTGCTACACACCCCTGTACACTGTTGTAGAGATCTGTACATACTGCAGTGTAGAAAGCAAGACGTAGGCAGGGGTGATGTGTGTATCACACACATGTCAGCTATCTGTATGTGAATGACATTTGTGGACTCCACAGTGTGTGTGTGTGTGTGTGTGTGTGTGTGTGTGTGTGTGTGTGTGTGTGTGTGTGTGTGTATGTATGGCTGTCTGGTGCATGGAGTGAGGGTGTATGCTACCATACAGAACAGACAGGATCCCTAGCCCCTCATGGTGATGTAGTCTACTACCCTGTTGATGCCATCGGTCTAAGTCTTACTGGCTACCTGTACATGTTCATTCTCTGTGTCGCATCATGTGGGTGCACAGTACTGTGAAGGTGATTACCACATAGGTAGGGGTCCTGACCTCAACACTATCAAGTGTGCGTTATAGTGTTGTTGACCCCGTGAGTGTGGTCATGTTATTGTGTGTTTCTGTGTATGTCTGTGTGTGTTCTCATCCTGTAATGTGACAGTGTATTACTGCTACACAGTGAGACCTCATGCTATCAACTGGCCTCTAAAGTTGACATCAGCCAGACTGCTGTGTAAACCCCCCGCACCATGTCACCATACCTGTGATGTGACCCGCATGGATGTCACGCCTCTAGCCACTGTAGCCTATTGAACAGCTCACATGCTTCTGGATCAGTAGATGTGTGGACATCTGTGGAATGGTAGCCTTTCTAACAGTGAAGTTGAGGCTACGTATAGCATGCTGGTATTGCCATACATGCCTGTGAGTACTCCACATTTACACATGGTAAACTGCAAACACTGCTACTTATTGGCACATGCAAGTAGACCTTAAGGAGGGAAGCAGGGCATCATTACCAACATGCTGTTACTGTTGTTACCAAGACACAGACTGTGAACATACAACAATGCACTCTAGCTGCAAACACTGTAACATAATGGCACATGCAATTAGACCTTAAGGAGGGAAGCAGGGCATCATTACCAACATGCTGTTACTGTTGTTACCATGACACATACTGTGAACATATAACAATGCATTCTAAACCTGTACTACATGGTATGTCTGGTGCGTGTCAACAGTACACAACAAATGTAATATACACTATTCACTCTTCTGTTCACTCTGTGCATCAGACCATATGAGCATGTCCCTGCACCGATGGTGTGGATGACAGGGATGCACCACAGGCATCATCATATGCACAGGGTGACAATGTTTGCCAGGGGCATAGGCTACACCAGTGGATGACATCATGTGTGTGGGTTAGGGCCGGTCATCTGATTGGACATGTGTGGTAGTTATGCATGTGGGTGTTGCGGTGCCCTACAGATGTTTCTGCTGTGTGTGTGTGTGTGTGTGTGTGTGTGTGTGTGTGTGTGTGTGTGTGTGTGTGTGTGTGTGTGCACAGCTCTGCCATGTGTCCAGCCTACACAGGGCTATTATTGACAGCTCCAGATTGTACAGACCAGGATGTACAGCTCACTGTGTCCGGCCATGGCCACGTGACCTGTGCCTGCCAGGGGTTGCACAGGCACTACCAGGCAGAGGTACAGATTGGCTACTGTCTGATAACACATGTTCACTGGAACCGTGTCCCCGCTGGGAACGTCCAGAGCCATGTCCACGTGGCCTGCTGTGTCCTGGTGTGGACAGCGCAGCACCAGCTGCACTGCTACTGCTACCGACACTGTGAGAGCGGGCACATGAGGTGGCTCATTCACGTTGACCTGCACCAGGTGGTGTAGCTGGCCTACGTCTATGTGGCCTACGCCTCACTCCTACCAGATGTTCCAGCACAGACAGCTCACGCTCACGGATTGCCATGCCATGGTCAAGGATTCCAACCATGTCACCCAATCACCTGTCCAGAACATCAGCTATCTGCTGTTGAGCATTTGCCAATGCTTGGATGTTGTTGTTTAAAGAACGGATAACAGCCCTCTGAAGCCTCTGCTCTTCTGTGTCCTGCCATTCAGCATGTGCCTGTGCCACCATTACAGTCTGGAATATGCGTCTGGTGACACCAGCTGCTGCGCTCTGTCCTGCAGGTGCATGTCTGCCAGAGATCCTCCTACGAGCAGCACTGGCCACATGCCTGTGTGGCACATCTGCAGTCATTACACCGACACCATGATGTGGAGACACACCTTCTGCAACCACCACACATTCCTGTTCCGAGCTAACACATGCTGACTGTCCTTCCTCTATGGCCACTGGTGATGGGGTATGTGTTGGCATGAGTACTGTGTGCGGGGAAGAGGGGGGCATAGCTGGGATGGCAACCATTGGCACAGATTGAGCCCCTGACAACCATGCCTGTACCTCATGCATATGTTCATCACTGCTAGTATCTGTGGGGACACTAACATCAGATGGACTGCAGGAGGGTAACACACCTACATCACCTGTGAATGCAAAGAAAGACTCTACATTACACACAGACACACACAGACACACACACACACACAGACACACACAGACACACACACACACACACACACACACACACACACACACACACACACACACTCACCATGCATGTGAATTGACAGACGGCATGCAGCATGCATGTGATACAGCAGACGGCATGCAGCTCAGACATTAATAGTGGTAGTTAGCATACCTCCCTGGGTTGCACACAACAGCAAGCAGGTGTCATATCAGAAGCCATGCAGTTCACACAATCATGGTAGTAAGCATGCATCCCTGTGATACACCATGTGGACCAGCACAGGTTAACAGTACACATGGCTGATGTGACCTTGACATTGACATGTAGTATGATATGTAATCTGCGGACGTGTGCATTGACATGCATACATGTCTGACACAATGGTGTCCTGACACATGTACAGCGGTGTAATGGGTATCACATTGCAGTGTTGTCTGTATGCCCTACAGATAGAAAGCACTTTTAGCAGATGTGCATGAGCATTGATGGGTAGTATGAGGCATCTACATTGCTATACAGTATGAAGTACAGACACTGTGCCATTGCATGGCATCATGAGGCGCCTATATTGCTATACAGTGTGTAATACACACACAGTGCATAGCTATGACTGCGTGCAAACACATGACATAACTACTGTGGATTGTGACCCACATCACTGAGGTGTATACACACTAAATCATGCTGTGTCATGTGACAGGTCTCTGGAAGACCTACGGATGACACCCCTGCACGACTACTAACATGTCTTAGCTGCCTGGCAACTGTGTCCACACATGGCAGACTTGTCAATACACAATGTCCCATGTGACAGTTATGTACCACACACATGAGGTGCACAGCTGACAGTGATGTCCAGCAGCAGCAAGGGAAATGTACGGTATCTGTGGCCTGATGTGGTGTCTATGTTTGTGGAAGCTGTACAGGTGACTACTGTCATGCTATGATACAGTCATAATGTTCAACACATCTTATATGGTTGAATTAAGTGACACCTCCACAAGTTGTGCACAGGCTTTTAGGATGTCCAGTGTTCCACATCAACTATATAACCATTCAGCAAGGGCTATAGTTGAACCATGTGTGGACAATGTGCAACAGGGTGCATACATATCACATCTACTGTGTGGCTACATGTCTCTGGCCATCCTCCATGGCCATGTGTGAACATGTGTTGGCCAGATGTTGGTGATGGCCGTCTCAAATGTCTGTGTTGTCCCATATGACATACACCCATAGATGTCAGATACATCACTGTCCACAGGATTATGCAGTCAAAGGGTTGTAAGTCTGGTATGTGGGCTAAGTATTATGGGATAGTGAGGCAATATTGCAGCGGGAACACTACATTTCTGGGACTTGTTAAATGGCACATCACAATGTGTGCACCCATTGCAGGGGCATATTACACAGTGGTGAATCCTGTAGGCTGCCCACATCCCAGCTCACTGTGTGGTACTGTTTGTGTACCACACATGTCTTGTTCCAATGTATAGTACATATGCCTACATTGAACAACACCTCCACCATTGTATGCACAGCTGTCCACACATCTAGCAATGACAGATACTGTGGTTTTATGTCGGTGTTTCATTTAGTCTGAATATATTGCACATGGGTAGCCAGTGTGCTTGATGACAGATGTGACCTGTATATCGTGACTGGACCATACATTATGTGTACATGTGTTAACTGGCCACATGGCGAATAGATATATGCATTAACATGCCTGATACTGATAACTGTCTCACCTGCAACGGACTGATGTCTGTGCGGCATGCCAGAGGTACCTGTATAGGGGTGACACAGTGGTTTGAACATTATCCATGACTTTATGACAGCTACAGTAGCATATAGTATGCACATGTGCGCATACACAGGGTACCTAACTATAGTATGCGGCATGTGTGTAAACATACCTTGCATATGATGTTACATTACATATTGTACAGTGACACATGCAACTAAATGGGATATGATAGTCATATGTGCATTAGTGACTTACCAGGCAACTCCAGGCTCAGTGGTTGGGAGACACCCACCTCCACAATGGCAGCTACTGTTTGTGAATGTTGTTCTGAGGGTGTCCCCAGGCTGGCGAGTAGCTCCTCAGTGCATGTGAGTGGGGGCTGGGTTGGTGGCCTACCACCTGTTCCTCCTTGTTCCCTGGCGATTGCATTGGCACGCTGTTTTGCATGTCGTATCAGTTCCATGCAGTGTCTGCGCACCTGCTGGTAGGTACGGTTATGGCCACCCACAACATTAACCCTCCTGCGTAGTTCCTGCCACAGGTTGTCACGCTGCTGGGCATGCTGTGGCACATGGCTGAACACCTCATAGTTATCATGGAGGTACGGGATGAGGGCATCATCCTCCTGGTGGCTACATGCTGGCAGGTGTGAACGAGGCATTATCTGGAAGACATAATGAGGGAGACAGGTCACAGTATCACAAAGATGTACAGAGATACAGCTGCACATACATTTGTATTAAATCTAGTACATATGAACAGTTATCTTTGCAAATCGTCATGACACTGACACGACTGACATGTTTGTGTCACATACATGTAACACCCGTTGTGCATTGGATATCATCACCATATATGTGTGTCACCTCATTACATTGCTCATACTCGATGTGAATCCTGTCTTGATGTGGGCATGTCTGTTTGCCTGTACTGGTGTTCTTACCTATCAGCACATGCCTGGATGTGTCCACAGTAATGCTGATGACCTTGATGCTGTGTATATAACACATATCAACACATACACTGCCTTAACGGACATGAGCAGTGACAATGCACACATGCACACGGAAACCATTACATGCATGTGTTTTGCCATATACATTTACACGGCACTGTACAGCAGTTCAACATCCTGCCACGTATCGCCTGTGTTGTACATGTGATACACATAGGACAATGGCTAGCCGGACATTATTCGCAGGGATGGTTATCAACCATGGCATGTACGGGCAAGGTTTACTAGCTGTATCCAACAGCCATTTTGCCACCGCCAGGTGCATCAGTGCCACATTACTGATCCAGACAGTTAATGATACATCTACAATGCGGTCATCGCACCATGTTTGATAGAGATGACATGTGCAGCTTTGATGGACAGGGTTGCATGGTATGGTAGTAGTATGTAACATGTATGGCACACGGATCTTTCCAGCATGTGGTGATCATTGTAGTAGGACAGTGGCTGTCCATGACGTATGTCTTTCAGATCAGGATATGTATGTGTAGCATGTCCAACATCACAGTGTAGCACATGTCTTTATGCAAGGTAGCCAGCATGCTGCATAGTGGAGGTGAGGATTGTGAAGGCTGGTATTGCCCATCCACGCATGGCCAATACCCCTGAAAGGTGATATGGGATCCGATATTGATCACCCGAGTGCTGAGTATGCCTGTCCAATGATCTCCATGCTCATGGATGGCACCCTGTCATGACATGGGTGCCTTGTATGACTACCTAATAGGCATTGAGATGTCACCAGCTCAGGGAGGTGAACTGCACAGCACCATCCCTTACACACAGTATCCATAATGTTGACCTCTGCCTAGGTGGTAGTTAATGGGTACAGGGTTATTCACCTAGCGGTGACAATGCTATTATCGGCTGTCAGATTGTGCACATATGTCACGCACCTCACCCACAAAGCCCACTCTGTATGTTGTCCACAACACTGAGACAGCTATTGCTCCTAGGTCATGGCCATTCACATCCTTACATACGCAGGTGCCTCCCATTTGTCTGTGTGGTATGGGCTACAATGAGGGGGGAGTACAAAACATTAACCCTGTTTTACTGTAGCTGCCACTGGTGTGATATGCACATGTCACTCAGACACCTTTTGTAGTGTTGCTTCTGTCAACAGGCCACTGGTAGACCACTCTTGTGATATATGAAGGTGCATCTATTATACTCAGTGTAGCTGGAAGACAGTATGGGTGATGTCCTATGACCTGACACAGGTATGCTATGCAGTGTGAAATCATCCATACTGTCATTTACATCTCTGCTGCTAACATCTACATTGATAAAGGTTCATAGACCTGCAGACCATACTCAGCAGGGTAATAGTGCAGTGCCTCCAGTTATGACTGGCGTCTCCGCTTGTGGGTTGCAGTGGGTTCATATTATCCAACAACCTATCTGTAGTGCATATTCATGCTCAGGACTTGTTCAGAACATGTAAGCACTTCATGAGGTACTTATTACTATAGCATACATTCCAACTCATTTCTTACAGGTACACTGTCTGTCCTCACATTCCTAGCTTGCTTACAGTACAACAGCTGTTGTACACACATAACTCCAAAAAACAACACCAAGACAAAAATGCAGAAGGATCGAAAATAATTATTTGCAATGTCCACACCTTGGGCTGGCTCCAAAAGAGTTCAAAAGCCACGTAGCAGTGTAAACAAATTAATTTTATTCCAAAGTTACAACACAAGACCCACTATGGAAGTCACAATAAAATTAAGTTAAGCGCTTTCCCCAGGGACCAATCCTAGGCTTCCTCAGAACATTTGAAAGGAAGCAACAATGTGCTTAAATACCACCACGTAACAAACATGTGACCCCCTAAACAATAAATCCTTAAAACCATCCAAATACTTTAAAAACAATATTAAAGAATGTTAAAATATATGTTAAACAAACCATGTTGTAAACGTATCATTAACATAATGTTAATGTTGTCTGAATCATATTGTAAACAAATAATTAACTGTGACCGTTGAAAATAAAACTGAAAATGTATAATCAACAGTTAAAATATAATCAGACATTTAAAATACATAAAAGAGACCTGGAACCACCTCTTATAATAAATTAAAAAATTAAAAAATATTCTTGTTCAGTATGAAATATTCCAATAATTAATACATTTCTTGTGAAATGCACTTTGTTAGAGTTAAATGGTTAAATAATTGTTAAACTATTACTTAACCAAATCTACACACGTAACTCACATATCTTGTGAGACATGGTTGAATATACAGGCATGTCCAAGTGTCACTTACCAGTGTTATTGCCTGTCTATATGATGAATATGGCAAACATGAGGCAATACAGCAATTGTCTCATGTACGCAGTCAATGCTCACCTCCCAACATACAACACTACAGCCTGTGGGAGATGTACATATGTAGCCATACCGGGGGTAATGTTCTCACCAACCCAGACTGAACCTGACATTCATGTGGGGATGTTTAACATTTGCAACACACCCCACTCATCACATAGTCTCACTAGATCTCCACCACCACAGGCCACACATAGTATGACTACAACATTTGCAGAACCTCTCCATACTCTGTGTATTCAACAGAGGCAGCCCCCATCACCAAACACAACACCAATTACTTATAGCCCACAGACTCATGTGTGCACATCAGCTACAGCCAATAGGGTGTCATAACCTGCACAACACACCAGTCATAGGTGACTCTGTAGGTGGTCACACTGATGTCCCACTCAGCAGGCTACACAAGGTGATAGTCACTTACATCTGGCTGTTGGGTTACAGGATACGCAACATAACTTATGCACCCATGCCACACCTCACCAGGTACGATTTGACTGTCATTCTCCATGTTATTGTGACTGCCCTGAGATGTAACTTCCTGGACTACATGTACAGGGACATGCAATAACTCTCCGGTCTTGTAGCCCAGAAGGTATCGCCCAAGCCCTGAGAAGCATTCTGCATTTATCCAGACTGATACCACTGTACAATGACTGAATGTTTCATTTCAACAGTTGCCTATGCGTCTGCTGTCATTCCACAGGCATCAAGTATCTGTCTACTTTGAATTACATGGTCAACAAAGCACGATGCTTTGGCACAGATAACCTGCACCTGTCAGCCCTGGGAGTACAGATAACATGTAAGGCTCTTGCTGCTCCTATACTGCCTGTCTTGGACAGTTTCCAATACCATTCACCACCAGAACAGGAACAGGCAAGCAAAACCTGGGGTACTGTTACTCAATGCTTGACATCTTCATCTCTAATACACTCAGGCGAGGCACACCTTTTAATGGACCACTTCGATATCGCTGCAGTGACTGGGACCTGCCTCTAGGCTCCGGAGAGCACACCTGCACTGACAGGTTACACGCAGACCACACCTTTCAGTCACATAACCAGGACCAGAACACCCATGGCAGAGGTGTGTCCATATTTCACAAGGATGTACACACCTCCAGGCTGGTTCCTTAGCACAATGCATCAGAGGTGATCCATGTGCAACTAACTGTGGCCAGAACTGCTATACACATTGTAACTTGCTATGGATTCAACAACATATCCCACGGTTACCGGCCCTCATTTCTTGGTGTACTGGACAGTAGGGTTCAAACAGGTACTACTGATGTGAGACTGACACTACCCCACACTTAACTGGGATGCCTACTCATGTACCGACACACTAGGCCAACGCTTTCTGGGATTCATAACCTCCACTTGGCTGGATCAACCCATACACACCACCACCAAGACCAACAATATCCTAGACATGGACATTACCAACATGTGACTGGTGTTCCACACCTGGGGTTATCCCCTCGTTGGTAGTATCCGAACATATGCTAATCACCCTTGTTATCCACATCCCGGCACCACACCCTTCATGGAATACACAGTAGAGGATTTCTACAATGCCTACATCAGACGTCTTATGACAGCAGTAGTAAACATCATGACACCCGTGCAGATGGACAATGCACTTACAAACGCTGAAACATACACCAGTGCACTTCATTAGCACTTACATGACTGCATGGATCATGCTATCCCAAACAGAGCCATGATGGTACCCACCAGAAAACGAACATCACTCTGGGGGTCCGGTTCCATGCACATAATGTACAACAGAAGGTGGTGGCTTTTGCAAAGTGGAGTACAATCCCATGGGTGGGGTAGCTCACTGGTCAACCTCAGTAGGAATCTGGGATCTCTTATCACATCCTCCAAAGCTATCTACGTAAACATTACTGCGACACATTCCAAGGACTGCCACAAAGCATTATGGAGGTATGTCAGTACTCGATGGCAATACCCACATCTGCTCTGACATACGACGGTTAGGCAGGAACATTACAGACCAAATGCTATTGGCAACATCCTGGCAGATAGGTTCAATGCTAACTTTACACCGTCTCACTCCCTACAGGGCCAAAATCCATACAGGAACAATGATGAGCCCCTGTGGTCACAACTACGCAGTTCCAACCTGCACTCTCTAAGGCCTGGAACACAGACTCCATGTGACCATCCAACATCCCAGGCTGTAATTTACACAAACCTCAGAATGACACGGCTCCCCACTTGACCACCAGATTCAGTAATACCCTTGTATCAGACATTGTGGCCCCTGAATGGCACACAGCAACAGTCATTACACTCCACACAGGTGGCACCACAATGAACCACAGGGACTATTGCCCTATATGCCTGACTGGACTGTTCTGCAAGGCTATGTGGCACATCATCATAGAAGTCATTCACAGAGACATTGGTGGCCTTCCGACCTTTGATGCCACCCGGGTTGGATTTGTTAGGGTCAGACCATGGCTCCTACACCTGGTGGACTCCTTTGATACAGTTACCAGGGTGGTTGATGAGGGTAAGGGGGGTCCACACACCCTACATTGTCCTCTCATTGGCTTTCAGCACCGTTCTCCATTCTGGTATTGACAACATACACATCCACCTGCACATCGACCCCTACGTCTCGGGATGTTATGCAAAGTGGCTCATGGACAGGACCCACACAATGAGGGTAGCATACCGTGGTACCTACAGTAATTCAGTTACACTTGGCGTACCACAGTCCTCGGTCATAGGCTCCTCATGTTCGGTATATGCTTCCCTGAGGTACAGGCTAGCACAGAAGGACTTTCCCTGAATAGGTTTCCAGATGACAGCAAACAAGGAGCCATGATTGATCCACCAGTTGGTACAGACACCCTCCATATGGGTGTCACTGTGACGGATACCTGATGTCAATAACATGACCTCAAGCTGCATAACACAAGGTGCATAGACATCCCCTTTGGATTACACCAATCACCCACTAACTGTCACATAGGTGGTAGTCCCCTACATACATGTGACATTATAGGGGATCTTAGTACACATGTATATAGCACCCACTCCTTTGATAACCATATTGCCACTGTGGCATGGATATCCTTTTACATGGCCACCCTTATCTGTAATGGGTTTGTAGCTGGAACAAAGGCACCCATTGTACCTCTATACTCCTGACATATGACACACGTTCAGAGGTACAACACCCCTTTTGGGGTGTACCTTACGGAACAGCAACGCCTTTACATACCACAACATTAACACACCATGAGGATTATTGACCTCCGAAGGATGACGTATGCGGCACAACTACAGACACCACGACTGTACACATTTGCATACTGCATACTCAGGGGTGACCTCTGCTGAACATACAGGGCCCATGTCCACAACAATATTTATGGATATACTCCACATAAGCAACATAAGCAAAGGCCACTGAGAGCAACATGCTCATGGATATGTGCACAAATGCAACAATGAGTGGGATGTGCTTGAGGGATACATTCCTGAACCAGACACTCACCATGCTTTCGAACACGATTCCTATGTACATCAAGCAGGGACACTCACTAGCACTCTTCATGAGATAACTCGATGGGTGGATGGGAGACACACATGTACGCCAGGGATCACTGCAGTGGCTGTACTGTACACAGGTGCAGGTAACACATGGCTCTGCTGTTCACAGACAGGACACTACCCTAGGGAGGTGCCGCTGGTGAAAACACTGTTGTTGGGCTTA
Source organism: Protopterus annectens (assembly GCF_019279795.1). Classification (NCBI taxonomy): domain Eukaryota; kingdom Metazoa; phylum Chordata; order Ceratodontiformes; family Protopteridae; genus Protopterus; species Protopterus annectens. Next base: position 1,418,235,971 of record NC_056728.1, on the reverse strand, counting down.
CACATGGACTTGGCCAGACAGCATAGTACCTCACTATGAACCTGTGAAGCTATTACATGTCCTTTGTGCATGGTTAATTGAGTAGCTCTTCCATTTCAGTTAGCTATCATCCTGTTACAGTGTCCCGTGACTACAAGCCATATGTATCCTGTTATTGTGTATTCTACATGCCAATAAACGATACCCTTTGTTTGCATGATATAACAGTTGTGCTGTGTAAAATATCTGACATATCTACCTACAATAATGTACATTACACATATTGTAAACATTATCCCATAATGCAAAGCATACTTGCACAGCAGGACCACCCTAGGCATGTTATTCTCATTATATACCCTTACACATGCCTACTGTGACAGTATATCGACATATACTATCCCCTGCTATGGCACGTACATGTTGGACAAACCTTATCACTGACGGCGGGTGGTGTGGAATTGTTGTGTTTAAAACCCTCATGTAGCATCCCTTCTGGTGTATGAGATGTTTACCTTGTGGCCCACAGCAGGACACACAATTTCTACAAGCATTACTATGCTTAACAAGACATCACTAGATAATACCTTTTCCCCATGTTATGCATTGCGTACACTTTAATTACTACAAAACAAGCTCTACATACACTGACATACTGAGTGTTCTACATACCTTGTTTCCGAGTCTTCGTAAAATATCTCTCTTACACCTTTACTGTTTAAATTGTTCTATGGTATGAGCTTACGGTTTAAATGTATGGCAAGGCATCCTTATATAGGTCGATACCTGTAACATGTGGTATCCTGCCACCAATTGGTGTTCCTGAGTAAATTATTACATGCACATCAGCTGTGCCGCTACTCCATTTGCAAATTACGCGGCAACAGTGGGGTATAATTGAATTCTCCACTTGGGTGTTGCCCGTTTGCCCTACCTTCGGGGAGACGGCCTGTATGTGTTTTGTTGTGAGGAATTGCAACTGCTATTTGGAGAGACACGGATATTTTGAATTTATGCCCCCCGTGGATTGTGCGTGACGGCTAGAGTATGTGGTTCTACATGTGAGTGTACCTGTCATCTCAACCGTCTGATAAGGGACTACTGCAAACAAAACCTGTAACATCGCCATCTGTTCCATTATACAACAGCTACAATTTCACATGGCGCCATTACAAATGTGTCTCTCACAAGGTATGTTAACGGTTCTGCAGATGTAATTGAGTGAGTTGATGTTTGTGATGTTATTACAGTCTGTATTGCAATTGTTTCGGATGTGGGGAAGATGTAGGTGGGTGTACATAGCATATTCAGGTTTGTGGGGACTGCATTTCTACATATTCCATAGATGTGTGTGGGCTCCTTCCCTAATTGAAGACCTGTCATTTAGTAGACTGTGAAACTATGGTTGTTATGGGCTTATACACTGAGCCATTGTTAAATGGTTTCTATACAGCATGCAGGTGAGGTTGATACTTCAATAGCTCCGGAAATACATCGATATGTAAGGGAATGTTACTAAATGACAGCTGTCTCGTGTATTTCTGTCACAGATATTTGCACTCATTGCAGTTGTGTTGGTGACTGAACCTCTTTGGCATGGGTTGCCACCTTTTCAAATGGCCATAGTGGGACATTTGGAGGACACACATCGGTGTTTCCAAGCCGACACATACCCACGGTCAGTACACAGGATAGAACATACTTTTATCCTGAATACATACTTATTCTCGATGCACTTTAGCTACTTATCATGTTTCATGTAATATTTACGTATTTTAGATACAGGCATAACTATTTAATGCAACTATTACATAATATATGGGACATAATTATGTCCTACAATCTCGGACATTTGTCCTTCTTAATTTTTTTGTCAGGACACAACTTCCCAGGGAGAGGCTGTCCCTCTTAAAGTGGGACAGGTGGTAACCGTATGCCTATGGTCAGCTATGACCACACCTACCATACTGATCTACCTCCGAATTAGCACTAACAGACACACGATACACACACACACACACACACACACACACACACACACACACACACATTACAGTCCCACAGAAATGCACACGGCACCCTCAACACACACATACACAGATTACAGCAATCACATACACAGTTGAACACAGTACCTACCTGGACTGCAGCACCAGCAGCGATAACTACATGTCCATTAACATTGTGATAATATTACTCTCGGTTCTAGTGTTCCAGTACTGTGGTCTTTTGGTCTTTCAGCCACGTGATTACTCGTGTTGGTATGTGGCACATTCGATAGTTGGCAGTATCCTACTTATTTGAACCTCCATGGTTGTGTACATGTCATTGACCTATCTATATATTTGCAGATATAGGTGAATACGTATATATCAACTTATATCTCTCTATCACCTTATATATATATATATATATATATATATATATATATATATATATATATATATATATATATATATATATATATATATATATATATATAGAGAGAGAGGAGAACACACCTTTCATTGTGTACATGTTGGTGTATACTGTTTCCTGGACTCTGCACGTTTGTGTTTTAACCTGTCACAATACACACCTGCCACCGGTACATCTTGGGTAGCTTAGTGTTAGGTGACTGTGTACATGATTGCGTTTTCTACTCCTGGCAGTGGGCATTCTACCCTTCAGAGCAGGCACTATTAGTACAGGGGTGAATAATGCTAGTTTCACCTGCTCTGGACATCATTGACCGTGATCTGTGCGATATTCAGAAAAGCTTTGCCCTGTTTCACGCATATCCGTATATTCATGTTTAAATGATGCTTACCAGCACTTGCCAACGCATAATCCTGCTGACATGTGCTAAACCTGATCTGATGACCTGCATCCAACATCCATTATTTATGCCTTCGGGATTTCGTAACGTCCCTTGCAGGATGTGGGACCGGGAACATGCACAACAGTCAGTGCATTTACCACTTGGGCATCTCGGATTTGTACATGTGTTTTGGTGTTTTGTATGTGGACTGTACTATGGCTGTTACTCCATACTGCAATCAAATGTATATGGATGAGACCTATTAATATTATGTCCAAGTGATGTTTAATGGATGTGCTCCAGCATTGGTAATGTATGTCACAGTGTGCCACACACTATAATGTGCTACACCTTCACACAACCATAGGTGGAGCATGCTGGGGTGACAGATACCTGTCATGAGTACTCCCCATGCTTTTCCACTACATCACTGATTGCATTATATGGAGCCCCTCATTAACACACCAGGTAAGCATTATACACATGGATCCTGCAATTGCCTCTGCTCCACTGAGAGACAGTTGGTTAATCGATGTGGTGGCGACAGCAGACACTGTTTGCCTTGATTGATGAATGGCCCCTGACAATCGTGCGTGTACCTACCAATGTACCTAGGAACCTATACATACAGTATCAAAATATGCTGTTAGATGCGTGTACTGTTCAGGTGTTGACACTCCTTGTTCCAATAGCTGTTGTGTGCGCAATGATTGAGGGCTGCCTATGTAGGATTCACACAGTAGGCCACCTATACATTACACGTTACAGGTGGTCACGTGTGTGTGCCATCCATTTTACTGTGTGTGCAGGTGGAGAAGTGTGTCAGTCCGTAGGGGCGTACACTGCCAGTGTATGTGCTATACGTTCCCTCTTTTCCAAGTCGTGGGCATATTGGGCATGCCTCCGTCTGCCTAATGGGGCTGGCACAGCGTGATCATGGTCTGAATCCCTCTATGCCTGTGATGGCCTTGGCAATTGCGGTGGGCTTTGAGGGCCTTCACCATTATGTCCCTGCTGCAGCTGTTTCCGCAGGATCATATTATGCAGCATGGCACATACTATGAAGATGTGGGCACACATGCCTGGAGAGTACTGCAAGGCTCCACCAGATATGTCCAAGCAATGGAACCATGATTTCAGCATCCCAGACACATGCTCTATGATGATTCTGGTTTGTGCGTGTGCCTCATTATGGCATTCTTGCATGGGTGTGTGTACATTTCTGATGGGAGTCATCATCCATGGCTCCATTGCATAGCCAGCATCCCCCACTAGTTGGCCATGTGGGATGTCCCCCCTGACAAATACCTGATATAGCTGTGAGGCATGCCAGATGTGGGAGTCATGGTAGCTTCCAGGGCTGCTGGCACACACATCCATAATGATGTCCTGGGCATTGCACACGACCTGGCAGTTGATGGAGTGGTATCCCTTGTGGTTTATGTAGTGCCTACCATGCTCACTGGGTGGTGACTTGATATGTATGTGCATGCAGTCTATTGCACCCAGTACCTCCGGGTATTGTGCCACCTGGTGGAAGAGACGCATATTGCTGGCCAACTCCTCGAGTTCGGGGGAAGTATATATGCTCATTGGCATGTGGTAACATAGCATCTATGAACTGGTGTAGTACCCTGGATGCTGATGCCTGTGAGATCCCCATTATATCTCCAGTAGGCCTTTGAAAGGTACCTGTGGCTAGTATTCACAAGATTACACATACCTTCGTGTCCACTGGGATGGGTTCCCCTCTGTTGTTTCTGGATCTCAGGCGTGGCCGGCACAGCTCAACTATTTGCTGTAAGATATCCCTGTCCACCGTGTAACTCTCTACTATCTCCAGATCATGTAGCCCCTGGTAGGTTACCCTTGGTCTGAACACTCTTCTCCTCCTCCGGAGCCTGCGGTGGTTGTCAGCTTCATCCACCACAACACGTTCAATCTCTAACACATGCTGATGAATCACAGCTATGGCAGCTCCTAACATGTACATTGTAAAAGTTCCCCATCTGTTTACACCGATGGTGCAGTGTTTGGGAATACACAGGTGTGTGTGTGAGGTGCCTTCACACTTTATACTATTGTGCTGTGAACACTGATGATGTCATAGGGTGTGTATGTACCATCAGAGCTACAGGGTATCTTATGTGTTTTACCACAGGTACTGCTATTGTGGTGCCTTTGGTGTTGAATTACATTTGGCTGCCGTGGATTACCTCTTGCCCTTCCCTTAACATTTCTTAACGTTTCCCCTCCCATTTTCTGGCATGCATCCAGCAGCCTACTTTCATTTGTACTTTCCTAAACCTAGCTTATCTTACAACATGTGTTCTATGGCCGATCTACCGCAGGTTTGCTTTGCTCTGCTATGACAGTTCTCTTTTTTTTGCAATCCGACACCTCCCCTATCCTGTTCTGCAGGTTGCTGCGAGCAGACTTGTTAGCTGCCGTCGATTGCCCACTATGAGTTAATAGGTGTTAATTGCTCAGTTGTACTCCAATTACCCTACTGCAGCATTTCATTATTTTCTTCCCCTAACCTTCCTGTTTGAGCTATGGTGCACGGCACATGCGTCCGCTCTACTGGGTTTCGGGCACATTTTCATCCACGTACAGATGCGCTTTCGGGCACCATATGTGCTCTCAGCTAAACAATGCTATATCTACATCCCCACCCCTATCCTGCGACTTTGCTTAGTAACGGGCAGGCCGGATTTGCATTGCTCCAATGTGCTTACAGGTACGGTGGCACACCCCACTGCTGATGTCATGTATATCTCCAAACTACTCCTCGTGTTGTAGCGCTGCGCCGTACGGTACATCCTTAGTCCAGCGGGACATTTGTGATTCACTATTACTTACCTCATTTGCATTGCATTGACTACTAATTCATAGTTACCATGCCGAACACTGTCACAGACCCTTAGCAACCCTTGCAGCTTGGTTGTGGTGTACCATGCATACCATTGAGTATTATGGTGAAATCATAATTTGTATTACATTGCGATTTTATGACATTTGTGTATATTTTCCTTGTGTTCCCATTTGTGCACACATGCCCTGCGGTTGTACTTTGCGTTACTGTGGACATGACATTAAATGTTGTTTTTAGGTGTTGTGTGTCGTTTCTTATACCATTGGCTGTATATTTAGCCATTGGCATATGTTAACTTAGTAATACATGAGTCTGGTCCACTTTCATAGCTCCGATGTTCTGTTTGGAAAAATGTAAACTGTTTTTTTGTGGTTTACATTTCTGTGGGTTTACGCTACGCCTGCACCACTTCATGAATCGCTATGTACCTTCATTTGCATGGTGCAGTACTGCACATGGGGTGATTAGCATACCTGTGCCAAGGGCTGCGCAGATATGGCGTATGCTGGTAGTGCACGTGGAATTGGATTGTACCTGAATCGCTCAGCGGCCATATTTGGTGTTATACCGCCTACACTATGCCTGCACCTGGCGCAAGCTTCATGAATCCCGGGGATTATGTCTGCAGCTAGAAATTCTTTATATTTCCTGTACAGGTTTCAAAGGTAAAAGTGTGTAACTGTTTTACGACTTTCAGTTCCAGGCAAACTTCTAAGGGATAAGTATTTTTGACACAGAGGTGCTAAATTTTAAGTTTCTGTTAGCCTGGAAACTGAAAGCAGAGGTGTGAAAGAATCATGTAATCTGAAATAACCCAGCAGAAATGTTTAGTAATAATTTAAGAACTATCTCAGAGAGTGAGTCTGTGCATTTTGCATTTGTCTTTGGATCTGACAACATCCTCTCATCAGCACTTGTCTGGCTCTGTAAGTAAGACTTAGATTACAGTGATTTCTCTTAGAGATAGATAGAAACTTAATAAGATTAGTTTAGATGTTTTCTGTATTTATGTGAGGCTGTCCTGCAATGTTGTTTAAAAATATTTCCTGTGATGATGAACTCTGCTGTCACTGTATTGAGTTACTGAGTATTGTCTTGTTCTTTTATTATTTATTATTAAATATATTTAAACCTTTTAATTGTGGTTGGTTTGTTTAGAGATATTTAAGCTTTTAGGGTACTTGCATATGTGTTTTTGACACTGTATAGGCCACTCTTAAATAGCTTTAAAAGTCTTGGACACACTTACCATTTGGTTAATAGTAACATTACACAGTAGAATTGGTCACCCTTTGGGAACGGAATTTTAGTAGCTGATAAGAGTGGTTGGTGACAGCTGGTACTACCTTATGGTCTGAGCAGAAGAGGCATAGCTAGTGAACCTGTGCCAGCCTTTCCCAGGAGTGTCTGTGTATTTGTATATAAATCAAATCTCAAGGTGTGTGAGTGTGTGTGTGTGTGTGTGTGTGTGTGTGTGTGTGTGTGTGTGTGTGTGTGTGTGTGTGTGTGTGTGTCAGCTACTTGGGCAGGGTCACAAAGCACTGGTTGGACAGAGAGGGTGCTGGAGGTTTTGGCTTGACCACTAGGCTGAGATCTTAACCCTGCAGCTGTGCCTGTGGGGAGTTTTATTGGGGATCTTGACAGAAAGGGAGAAATCAGCCACAGACTGATTGTGATCTCTGTGTGCTCTTAAGGGAAATTGTACTTTACTGTGTGTGTACTTGTTATCCTCCCAGTGTGCACACCCCTCACTGGTGCTATTGGTGAGGATTGAGGCTCCTTGATTACTGGGCAGGGTGGGGGCATCACAAGGACTAACAAATGCTTGGTTAACCATTGTTTTTCCTTACTTTTAATTATATTGCTGAGTGTTTTTCGTTATGTTTAGGAGCAGGTTGGTCAGTGTCTTAATAGCTATCGACAGGTCAGGAATCGCTATTGTACTTGAGCAATTTTTATTGGCCAAGACTATATTAAATTTTGCTATCTTTCTTTTGTTCTTGCAATGGAAAGAACATTAGTTGGTGGATGCCCTAAGGGTGATAGAAGGAGGGAAACCATAACAAAGTGATGACTTAGTGATGGAAGCAAATTTTTCATTGAATATATGTAACTAGGTAATTGGGGCATTGATAACTGTAGCATGTAGAAGTGAATAATTTCCAGCTCTAAAATTTGATTTAACTTTATACTAACATTGAAGTTAGATGAAACTTGGTAAAGATGTCTGTTTGATCAAAATACCCAAATCATCTGCAATACAATCTGAATGATGCTGTGGAATTCATTGCATTTTTGTTTGTTTTTTTTTTAAGTTAAACTGGAGTGCTTATACATGGAGAGAGAAAGAGAAATATAGCTATGTATATCTGTATCTGTATATATCTGGTCCCCCTGCATTTTTTGAACATTGCTTTGCCTGATAGACACGAGATATGTCTGAGATTGTCAAACATTCGGATAGTTGAAATCTGATATCTCAAAGTGTGGTGCAGTTTCTCCAAAACAGGCTAGTTGTAATCGGAAATGGGATAGAATGTGTATGTGTGTGTTTGGGTGTGAGAATTAGGGTAAGGGTTAAGTAAGTATAAAGGTGTTGTGTGCTTGCATACAACTGTATGTATTTTTACTTAGGTTCAGGTTTAGGTACAGGGTTAGATTTTATGTTTGTAGTGTGTGTTGGTATATGTTTGTGTGTACTAGTTTGTCTTGTTTAGTGACAGTGTTACAAGAAGTTTTTTTTTAAGGTACCGTACCTTACAAAAAAATCCCTTCCCTTAAAACTGCAACTATCCAGACATATTGGAGGATAAAGTTATGGGGTGTATAGATCAGGAAAGAAATCTGTTTTCCTTTTTCGATCTTTCACGTTTTTTTTTTTTAATTCAATGTTATATACTCTTGATATTATTCTTATTCTTTTTAATTTCTCCAAGTCTTTTGGCTTTCTAATACCATAACAGCAATGGACCCCATTCCTAAGTCAAAGTATGAATACATTTCATAAAATTAGTATTGTTTCAATCTTTAATGTTAGCCAGAAGTGCTCTTTGCAGCACCTGCAATGTATCCAGTACTGACTCTTTCTTCAATTCATATGGAGTTACATGTATCTGTAACAGATGTAAGTATGATTGCAAATTGTTTTTTATAACACCTGTTGCTCATACTACTGTTGGAATTGTATGGGTCTTCTTGTTCCATATTGCCCTAGTGTCTGCCTGCAAATCTTGGTATGTTATGACTTTGTGTCTCTGTACATAAGACACTGTAGCCAGTAGGTGCATCAATTTCAATGATCAATGCTTCTTTTGCCTTCTTTTCATGGACAACTATATCTGGTTTTCTTGCGTCTGTTTTTTTAAACTGTTGATAATGGGTGATCCCATGTGACAAAAATTTGCAGGTCACATTTCCAATGTTTTTCAGCTACCTCAATATTATAATGTTTTCACAATGTAAATGCAACAGTCTTGCCACATTATCAATCCTTTCAATATACAGTCCTTCTGCAATTAGTATATCACAACTAGCAACAGAATGTGGAACTGTTTTCAATTCTGTTTTACAAAACCTACATCATTTGTCTGTTTCTCCCACATGTTCAATGGACATTGAAAACCAACATGCACATAGTCAACTGTCTCGGGCCACCAAGATTAACCTTTCATCTTTTGATTTAAATTCACCTCTCCTTAACCATTCCTGCATTCAGTCCTGATCAACATAAGGTTGTTCCAAGAGTTTTCTATACTTGCATCTATATTTATGCCTTTTCCACATTTCTTGCCTTCTCGTCTGATCATTCTATTTATATTTTTTCTTTCTTTTGTTTTCTGGCATGTTCATTTACTACCTGTTTTTTGTCTACTGATGGTTTGATTTCCATTCCCACTTGAAACCAATATGCTTCTGCTAAACTAAACAGGGAAGTCATCTTAGACTTCTTCTCCTCATGTTTCAAAACTTTCACTACATTTGGGCCTTGTGAGGTCAGCAGATATCTATGTAGTCATACAGTTGCAGATCTACACATGTAATCTATGTCGAGGAGTACCGTACCTCCTTCAAAATTGGGAATATATAGTCTTGATATACACTGATTTTTATAAATCATTTGATAAGAATGCAACATCCTTCTTGTTTTCTTGTCCAACTAATCCAACACGTTTTTGGGCCAGTCAGTCACTCCAAAACTGTAAGTTAGGACAGGAAGAGCAAATTGGTTTATAGCTTGGACATTGTCCCAAGATATTAGTGCTGTTTTCAGTATTAATTTGAGCCTTCAAAAATATTCCTTACTAAGTTTTATTCACATTTGTTCATGTTTTATTGTTATCATTCATCAGTTCTCAAATATTATACATTCCCTCTAACTCAAGTTCCTTTATATCAAATTCCTGTTCTAGGCTGATATTTTCTTGGTGCTGCAGCTTTCCTACTTTAAAGGTTGCTTTTGCATATTTATCAAGACAAAATGACATTTATTTATTTTTATTTATTTAGCATTTGTTTACCAGGAAAGTTTGACTGGAACAGAGCCCATTTTCAGCAGAGGGCCGGGGAGAAATACTCCAGATGCATGACTTTGGAATGACTTTGGACATTCTTAAATCATCTGAAAAAGTTCTGATCACTTGCAGTTGTACTTTCAGTTCCTCATCTGATGAACTGTACAGTTTTAAATCATTCACAAAAAGAAGATGAGAAGTATTTAACTTTGTTGTTTACTGGGAGCCAAACTGTAGCCATGACCTAATCTGTGAAGTAGACAGCATAATGGCTTAAGGGCAAGACAAAAGAGCAGCGGTGACAAAGAGTCACCATGGAATATCCCCCTTTGAATGTTTATCTCTGGAATAATAATTTGACCTTTATCATGGCTTTACAGCAAAGTGGTTTGCCACTGTTTAATGGTCACTGTAATGTATTGTAATGTAATCAATCATTGTAGGGTGTATCTTATACATTTTTAAGCACTCTTTTTTCCATTTTGACTTTATTTAACAACAAATGATCCTTTGTTCCATATGACTTTCTTTTGTTACCCTTTTGTTCTATTGCCATGACTGAGTTTTCTTCTAAATGACTGTAAACTCTGTCGGCAGCAATTCCAGTATATAATGAATACATCGTTGGAAGGCAAGTTATTTGTCTGTAGTTTTTAGGATAACTTGCAGGTTCATTCTAAAGTAGGAGTTTTTTTTTCCTGTTATTAAGCAGGTTGCTATCTACTCAGGGTGGCCATAGTTCTTACTCATGGCTAAATCTTCATGTAAAGATGTTAATACTTTTAGCCAGAAGTTAAGTACTGCGTCTAGGCCTTGGGTTTTCCAATTAGGAGCTTTTCTTAACTTGGTTTCAGTTTCACTGGCTGGTACTTCATCCCATTTCATAGGCTGTACATTTGAACTTTTTATTGTTTCTTTTACTTCTTCTACCCATTCGGCATCTTTGTTATACTCCATAGGATCTTCATAGATATTTCTCCAAAATGTTAGGTATTTCTTCTTTTTTATTGTGTTTTAATTCCTTTTGCCTTGTTTTCTAATTCCCTATAGTACTTTTTTGGGTCATCAGTAAATTGCTTATTTTGTACTTTTCCTTTAAATTTATCTGTATATCTTCGGCATTTTTCTGCCCGTGCTGATATCTTTAGTTTATTATTTGTGATAGTACATGGATAGATCCTGATCTGTTCTGATACTGTGTTGCTTTTATCACGTCTATCTTTCTGAGTATTTTTGTTGATCTGTTACCTCTTCTATACTCTTCTAACAGTGGCACGTCTTGTCTTAGTTGCTTTATAGTTTTCTCTATTCAGTACTTCCATGATGATATTTGATTTCTCCCTTCTTTTTCCTTACTGCCCTGTCTTTTTGTAGTAAGACTTTATCTGTTATTAATTTAGCTCCACAGTAATATATCCTCTTTACTTCTATTATATCATATACATTTCTAGGAAAATCCTTAATTACTGTGTTTATTTATTTTATCAAACTTCTAACTTTTTGGGGTTTTATTGACTTTCTGTTTCTTTCATTTATCTTAATATGTCTGTCCATTTCTATTAATTCAAGAAACTCTTCTTTTATATCATGTTCTAAACTGAGGATACACTCTTTGTTCACCATTTCCTGCAATCATTCTACAGAAAGCTCTAGAGTATCTTCCTGGGTCACATTCTCTTCAGTTTCACCCTGTGTCATCCATTGCTTTTTTATGAGGGAACTCACTGGCTTATCACCCACAACATTGACTGTGTCAGAGTTGCCACAGTTTCCTGTTCTTTCCTTTGCTGTACAACTCCAACTGAACTTTATACAGGTTTCCTATGAAAGACTCCAAAGTATCTTCATATGGCAACTGATCAGATGTTTCCCAATCCACTGGTTTATCCTTAAATTAGGGATCCATTGCTCTATCCTGCTGTGGTGTTATCAGAGTTAGATTTTCTACACTAAATCTTTCACTCCACAGTTAATCCATGTGACATCCCTTCTCTGGACCAATGTTGAAGGAGCCTCAATCCTCACCCTGGTGAGGTCTAACGTTCACTTTGAGTGAGACACACGCATTATTTTCAGATGCAGCTCTGCACCAAGCATAATTTCCCTTAAGATCACACAGGGAACACAGTGCAGTCCTGGGACTGGAGTGCCTCTCTCTCTCTCTCTCTCTCTCTCTCTCTCTCTCTCTTTTTCCAGGCCCCAAATAAGAATCCACAATGACCACTTAGGAGTTCTGTGTCCCTCTTCCAAGTAGCTGACACACACACTCTTTGAGATTTCATTTTCACACATACAGCTGGGAAAGGCTAGCACAGATTACCAGCTCTACGACTACTGCCCAGGCTATAAGATAGTTCCACTGCTACCAGCCATACTATAAGGCTCTTAACAGGGTATCCAATTATACTGAGTGAAATTAACACTAATACCAATGGTAATGTTGACTGAACAGCAAGACTTTCAGAAGTGGCCACAGTGTCACCAAATAAATATAAGCACTCTCAAAGGTTAAAATGTCATCTAAAAGACCAGCCACAATCAAAAGTTTAAATATATTTTCTAATAAATAAAAAAAAGGACAATACTGGATACCTCTTCACAATACACACCAGAGTTTCAGTTACAGGAAATATTAAAAATAACTCAGATGGAAAGATTCACACAGATGCAGAAAACAATACTTAACTAATCTCACTATATTTCCCTGACTGATCTAAAGAATTACTGTGTCCTAATTACTTGATAGTGTAAGGTAAGGTGATGTGGGTGAAATGTCTTTCTTGTAAGGTTTCAAATACAGACTGGCTAGAGACTTCTGTCTCATCTAGTATTAAAGCACCATTTTAGTGCTGGAATACAGAATGACATCACATCTGGTCACCTGACTCTGTGGTTCCCACACTACCCCATTTTCTAAAAGCTGAGCCAGGATCTTGCACATATGTGTCACAATGCACACAAGAGCTTTGTTAAGATGTGTGCAGCATCTGGAGGCTATAAAACAATTTCAAAAACTTCCCCCCTTCCAGGGTAGCAATTAGTTCACCCCTAAGGACAATACAGTAGGATTCCTAGACCTGGTTTTCACAGACATTTTGTCTCTGGCTGCAATCAGACCTGTGAGGTAAAATCTTTATGGCCTAAACCAGGTAATTTAATTTCAGACTATTTTTCAAAGTTAGCTGGACTGAGAGTAACTTCTTCTCTTCCAGTATCCTATGTTAAAATATATTCATTTCAACAGTTACAGTATAGTTTGACATGTTTTATTTCTTTTCTGTACAGCAGACCCATTGTCGGTACAATTTTTAACACAAGCAACTTTACAAATACATTTTCAAATAAGGACCTGTACAAATTAGTTTAATATGCAAATGATATATAGTTCTTTACAAAGCCCCAGCTATTCTGGCATATGTTACACATCCACTGCCCTACTTCTCTTGGCATAGCTGGCAGTACCTCACATCATCAAAATACATGACCTCAGTTTCTGTTTCTTTAATTTCTCCACTACTAATCATCTTTTCTAATCTTCCTCTTTGTTTTCTTATTTTTTTGTATTGTAAAATTTTACATTATCTGGATGAGTTTGTATATATTTCTTTTCAAATATCTTTGGTGCTGCTTTTTGTAGTTTTGCTTTATACTTTGCATAAATATTACACCACATTAAATCTCTTTTTCTTTCCCATGTCCACAATTCTTCTGCGGTTGTCTCCTGCTCCTCCTGTTTCTACTTCCTTGGGGGAAACCATTGTTTCATCATGCTGTGATAGACTTGTATTAGGCATTTTAAACCAAATCATTCACTTTGCAGGTATTCCATAACTTAAGCTTCTATTTGTTTAACTTTTACTTTACTAATCTTCTGTCCTATGTTCCCTCTTTGTGATCTTATATTCTTGTATTGTGAAATTTTACATAAATAGATGCCTTTGCCTGTTTTTCTCTTTGAATATCTTTGGGGCAGCTTTTTTGTATTGATTAATTTGGCTTTCTTCTTTGCATAAATATTGTACCATATCAGATCTCTCTTTCTTTCCCATGTCTATATTTCTTTTTATACCTTTGTCAATTCTCTAGATTTTGTTCTTTATATTTTCTCACTTCCTCATTTGCTTCTTTATTCCAAACATGCCAAGATTTTATAAATCTGTTGTATTAATGAAAACAATTTTGCATTTGAGCTTTTCACAGTTTTTTCTTGTGCAAGTATTTTTCTTTCCTCTAATTTCTCTCTTAATCTTTTTGTATATCTTCTGTCTGGAAATTCTGGGCTTCTTGCATAATAGTAGCAATACATAATTTCTTTCTTATCCTCAAAAATCCACTCTGTCATCTTTATGGCTCTTTTTGGCCTGTCAGCTTTTGTGATTTTTGTAGACTACTACTTCCTTTTAGAACAGGGGGGGGCATCCTCCCCCTGAACCTGGTCTAGCCCCATCATAGGAATGTTTCCATGTCTTTAGGATTCTACACTGACAGTTTTTCCATTCCTAGCATGAATGGAACTACCAGGATTGGACACTTTTTATCCTGGGTCTTGTGCACCCTACTAGATATTGTTAACCTATTTCTGTCCATGATATATGCTATATAAAATGCAGTCTATATATCAGTGTTATGTTGGTGAGATTTTGTGAAAAAACATGGTCCAGCTCCTGAAGGTACTCATAAAGACTTCAGACTGAATTAAATTCCAGCAACGCTATTCTCAGTTGTTTGCTGATTTATCATCTCTCCATTTGTTTGTGAGTTGCTTTTCATGTTAAGTAAGTTCAATCAGACATAAAGGAATCATAAATGTATGGTATGTATATTCAGCATGGGTGTGTTGGATCAGCAGCTGTCTAACTGACTGCATATTGTTAGTGAGGCAACTGACTGACAGATGTGTAAGACCACACAGATCCAGGGTTTGGGAAATTTGCCCTTAACAATATTTGTGGACTTAGTATACATACATACATAGATGTGTGTATATAAATATATATATATATATATATATATATATATATATATATATATATCTGTGTATGTATCATTATGAGGGAGGTGTGGGGGTGCAGGGATGCTTAACACAATGCAAAAAGTGATGTTTGCATTTTTGAAGTTAGATTTTGCATGTGCCAAGGTGGTTTCTCAGCATATGCATAGTACTAAATTAGTTAAGCAAAAAACAAAATGCAAGTGTTGTAGGTAAACATTCCATCTCGACAAACTGTCAGCAATATCCAAAAAAGAAGAAGAAGGTACCAGACCACAGCCAAATCGATCATAAAATGTATTGCACAGGAGATAAAGCCAGGTCAGCGCTTTCACAACCTCAAAGCTGCTTCATCAGACAATACATCCATCCAACTGCCACTATTTTAAACTAATTACAACCAATGCACAAACATCTCCAGTTAAGCACATGATTATATTAAAAGCAATAGCACTATTTTTTTTTTACATGAACTTCAGAACGAACTGGCTCCCCACTTAAGCACCATGTTCAATAATAGCCTCGCATCAGGCTTTGTGCCCACTGAATGGTGCACAGCAACAGTTATTCAACTCCACAAGGGGGTAGCCACCACTGATCCCAGGAACTATCGACTTATTAGCATGATGAGCCTGGTCTGCAAGGCCATGGAACGTATCATCATGGAACTCATAAGGAAAGACATTGGTAACCTCCAAACTCTGGATCCCACCCAGTTCAAGTTTGTGAAAGGCAGATCATGCCTCCTGAACCTGATTGACTTTTTTGAGGCAGTCACCAAAGCCGTAGATGAGGATAAGGTGGTTCACACAGCCTATCTTGACCTCGCCAATGCTTTCGACACCATCTCCCATTCTGGAATTATAGCTAAACTCACTAAACTAGGTATAAATCCCTACGTCATAAGATGAGTTGCTAACTGGCTCACTGACAGAACCCACACTGTAAAAGTTGCAGACTCCAAATCTGACCTGAAAGCAGTGACAAGTGTAGTACCACAGTGTTCCATCCTGAGACATCTCCTGTTTGGTATCTACTTCTCTGAAGTACAGGCTAACACAGAAGGCCTCTGGCTAACGAAGTTCGCAGATGACTGCAAACTAGGAGCCATAGTCAAGTCCCCAAATGATGTGGACATCCTACAGAAGTGCCTCACTGAGACAGATGCCTGGTGTCAGAGCCATGGCCTCAGTCTCAATGCCAAAAAGTGCAGTGTCATCCCCTTTGGTAAAAACTCTGTACCTATGAACTACCACATAGGCAGAAATCTACTTAACACTGAATGTGTGATAAGAGACCTTGGGACCCAGGTGGACAGTAGTCTCTACTTTGATAGTCACATCGCCACAGTAGTCAGGAAGTCCTTCTACAGGGCACACCTCATCATAAAAGTGTTCTCATCCAGGAAAAAAGAGGTCATTGTTCCCCTGTACTCGATACTCCTTAGACCCATTATAGAGTACGCCACTTTTGGAATGTACCTCACTAGACATCTGCAGCAGCTGGAAAGGCCAGAGAAGTACCTCACAAAGAGGATTACTGGCCTCAAACAAATGCCCTACACTGACCGCCTCAAACAACTTCAGCTTTACTCCATAGCATATCACCTACTCCGAGGTGATCTCTGCCTAACATATAGAGCAATGTCAAACCCAGAGCGGTTGGACATGTTACACCTAAAGAAATCTCAATCCCTCCAAGCTACATGCTCTAGGGACCTAAACCTTGTCACCACAATAAACAGGACATGCTGGAGGGATAGATTCCTGTTCCAGAGACTTCCCATACTCTGGAACAGGCTACCCATCTATGTCAAGCAAAGTTCTTCATTAGCACTCTTCAAGAAAAATCTTGATGAGTGGATGGGAAATAGGAAATTTATTTATTTATTTATTTTATTTTACATTTGTTGACTGGGCTAGTCTAACTGGATACATGTCCATTTTTAGTAGAGGCCCAGGGAGAAAAGCTCCAAGACACTTACAAAATACAATAAAGAAGGAAATAACAGTAAAGATACATACAAAATACAATATAAAAAGTAGTAGTAGTTACTACAAATAAAATGTAGTTAGAACAAAAAAAATAGCAAATAGTTGAACATTGTTAGAGAAATACTAACTACCATACTCCAACTGTGCATAGCAAGAACAATAAACAGCAAGGATAATATTTATGAGAGGATGTTATATACATATATTTATGAAATTCATTAGCAGTTTCATGGTAAAAGGAAACTATAAGGGTAAGACTATGATGTACGGTAGTTATTGGTGAGAAGTAAGAAAGTTAGTCAGGATTAGTGCAGGAACATAACCAGTGTGTATTGAGGTATAGTTTGAGTTTCTTTTTAAAAAGTGTAAGAGAGTTGTGAGTTCAGTGGGTAGTAAATTCCATAGCTTTCCAACAGTATTAGAGAACAGGGAGTCACCTGCTGAGTTGTTGGATCTGCAAGTGTTAAACAGTAGTTTGTTTGATGAGCATAATTTTTTTTGATTATTGTAGGGGGTAAAGAGGCTTGAGAGTATTTGAGTATTGGTGGGTTGATACAGGTTCTTGGGGCTATAGTAAACTGTAGAAATTGGAGATGGTGTAGAAATTCTAGCCAATTAAGTTGTTTTAAATTAAGGCAGAGATGAGTTCTGAAAGGAGAGTCAGTAGCAAATCTGGCAATATTATTATTACTGACAGTTTGTTGAGGTTGTTTTTAGAAAGATTCGTATAAGTGGGTGAAGCATAGAGTAAAGTAGAGATTAGGTGAGTTCTGGCTATAGCAGTCCTGGCTACTGGTGTAAGACACTTCTGTGTCTCTGCTTGACAGTGGCACAGGAAAATAACTTTCTTGGGTGTCATAAGCCAGGGAACCTTGTTGGCTAGGCTTACATAGGCCCTTGGGCCGATAGCCTACTACCTACCTATGAACCTATGAACCTATTACTGACACATTTTAAAATAGTCATTCTAAAAATGTATGTATACTAATATTAACATTTATATAACTTAGCGTTATATAAAAACTGTATACATATAACAAAAAACACAAATGTGCAACCTTAACAATATAAATAACACTTTAATGTTTATAACAAATTGGTCACCTGTTAAGTGGTCTATTGGATAAAATGGGCTGTATAGCAATGTTATCATTTAATCCCCTGCCCATAGTGGCCCTCATTCTTATTTTCTACTCTAATTCCTTAGTTTCTGCTATATTCATAATGGTCGCCCCTCCCCCCCATTACCTATATACACTTTTTCCATCACCAAAAACTTAAATGTATGTTGTGTTCCCATTTCCATCACATGTATTGCAAGGGCATTCATTTCTGCTTGTCTAGATATATCATAAAGATGTTCTCTTATGCGGTCTCTAAACCTACGGGTAGTCATGCCCACATAATGATTGGCAGATAACGCAATAAGCCAGATACGCAATATTAGTAGTGTTACAATCTGCTTTAAGCCTAAAGCTGAGTTATTTCCTAGTGTCCGGTTGAGCAAAATTCCCACTACTATTAACAGTATGACAATAATTACACATATTACATGGAAATGTCCTAGGTTGATGCTACTTTTATGGTTTCTGGGGCCACATTTTTATTATTTTTTATTATTTTTATAATCATAGTGTGGATAGTCTCCCACCAAGTCCCTTACCTGTTTATCAGCACATAATATATTCCAGTTCCTACTGAAGATATTCTGTAACAAGACCATTTTTTTCTGAACAGCAGATTGAAATCCCACATAACATGGAACCAAAAGGATTCATGAAAATCCCAGTAACATATACATTAAGTTGTTACAGAATATCTTCAGTAGGAATTGGAATATATTATGGGCTGATGAACACGTAAGGGCCTTGGTGGGAGACTATCCACACTATGCATATAAAAATAAAAAAATATTAAAATGACTATTATGTGGCCCCAGAAACAATAAAAGTAGCATCAACCTAGGACATGGTACTGACTATGGCACATTTCCCTGTAATAGGTGTAATTATTGTCATACTATTGATAATAGTGGGAATTTTGTTCAATTGGACACTAGGAAGGAACTCAGATTTAGGCTTAAAGCAGATTGTAACACTACTAATATTGTGTATCTGGCTTATTGCATTATCTGCCAATCATTTTATCTGGGCATGACTACCCGTAGGTTTAGAGACCGCATAAGAGAAACTCTTTATGATATATCTAGACAAGCAGAAATGAATGTCCTTGCAAAACATGTGATAAAAATGGGAACACAGCATACATTTATGTTTTTGGTGATGGAGAAATTGTATATAGGTAATGGGGGGGGTGCCATTAGGAATATAGCAGAAACTAAGGAATTAGAGTGGATAATAAGGATGAGGGCCACTATGGGCAGGGGATTAAATGATAACATTTCTATCCAGCCCATTTTATCTAATAGACCACTTAGAAGGTGACCAATTTGTTATAAACATTAAAGTGTTATTTATATTGTTAAGGTTGCACATATGCGTTTTTTTGTTATATGTATACAGCTTTTATATCACACTTAGTTATATAAATGTTAATATTAGTATACATAGAATTTTAGAATGAGTATTTTAAAATGTGTCAATAATAGTGCTATTACTTTAAATACAAGTATCTGCTTAATTGGAGATGCTTGTTAATTGGTTGTAATTAGTTTAAAATAGAGGCAGTTGGATGGATGTATTGTCTGATGAAGCAGCTTTGAGTCCGTGAAAGCGCTAACTTGGTTTTTATCTTTTGTGCAATAAATTTTATGATCGATTTGGCTGCAGTCTGGTACCTTCTTCGTTTTTGGATATTATTATATTAGTTACATTGTTTTCAACATTTTACGTTCAATATTATCGCAATCGACATTGAGTATTTTAGAATAAATGTGGTACAACCTTATAAGTATCTATATGTGTGTCTATATGTATATATATATATATATATATATATATATATATATATATATATATATATATATATATATATATGGGTTACCTTCATTTGGCTGACAGCTCATTTGACCAAAACTCATTTCACTGACAAGTAGTACTTCCAGTGCACTGTAAGACAAATAACAGGGATATATCCTCTTCCCCAATGTAGTGCGACCCTGGTGTTAGTATATATAGTTAGGGTGGCGTGTGGGGGGGGCACAGCCCCCTACCTAGTTTGGTTTTAATGAACAATATAACACAAAAAGTACAGAATGTAAACCAAAGTAGGTGGGGGGGGTTGCCCCCACACATCCCTAACTATATATATACTAAGTCCAGGGTCGCACTACATTGGGGAAGAGGACATATCCCTGTTATTTGCCTTACAGTGCTCTGCAAGTACTACTTGCGAGTGAAATGAGTTTCAGTCAAATGAGCCGTCAGCCAAATGAAGGTAACCCATATACATATATATATATATATATATATATATATATATATATATATATATATATATATATATATATATATGTGTGTGTGTGTGTGTGTGTGTGTGTGTGTGTGTGTGTGTATGTATATATATGTATGTATATAGAGACACACACACACACGCAAACACACACACACACACACACACACACACACACGGTCAAATATGACAATGCACAAACATATTTACATCACACACACAGACACGCACACACGCAAATACACCTTACACACACACACACACACACATACATACACATATACAAGGTCAAATGTGATAATATACACACATTTACGAGCTGACAGAATGTGCTCTTCCTGTTAAAGGATCATTCTGAGAACCTCATATAACTATGGTAACAGTGTACTTCTGCTCGATACTCAAAGCTCACTGACTCAGAGTGCAGAAATCACTCTGCATGACTTTGCTGCATTACTGAATATATGGTACTGCAGGACAGACATACTGCATGATATTACATGTATTTACCTTGGTTCTGCATTCCTTTACAGTGGAAACTGAAAAGACACTGATGAATATATTAAGAAGGAACTTTGCAGGACTAGAGAAACTGCACAAAACTCACTCAAGTGGAACACAGTTATAAAATGCCATTCATAAAGCAGACAGTTATGTAGTTTACAAAATGACTACTGAGTACAAGCAGTACCTTATATAACCTATATGAGTCACTGTACCAGGATTTTTATAGTTTAAACACATTTCATGACATCTGGTTGCATGGACAGATTGATTTGGGTTCAGCATTTGCAGACCTAGATATTTTTTCAGACAGTTCATTTAATGGAAAATCCTGCCATGATCACCTTGTAGAGGTTCTATAATTTTGAAAAGGAGACAGCTCCCTTTAATACTTTGAAATGAAACTGGTCTAAGATTTACAGGCATGCAGTTGGTTATTTCCTGAGATTGCAGAGACTGTGATTACAGTGCAGGAACAATCTGGAGAGAAATAATTGTTATTTTTTATGGGCTGTAGTTGAGAGAGTAGAAAAGAAAGTTCCATTTGCTGTTGAAAGTACCTATACAATCTCATTAGTTGAATGACAGCCTTTGCCATTAAAACGTATGTTGCAATTGAGTTTCATACAAAGGGAGTATTCTTCCTTAGGATGTAGACGTCAAGATGCAGCTGTCTTGAGGGATAAAATACAATTTATATGAATCCCTTAATACTGAATTGTTCCAGTTGTTTCTTCTTGTTCATCCTATAGAATGCAGTCGTGCTATAAGAAGCAGAGACTGCTTTGTAACCTTCCTTTTAAAATGATTATTGTTAAAGAGTCTAGTGCAAATGAGACTTTACATCAATGGCTGTAGTGTTCATGTTCTTATTGCATTCAGTGTGCAGTTCTTCTCAATATGAAGATTTATAGCTTAACAAAAAACTTGAGTGACGTTATAGAGATGAATCTAGCTGTTGCATGCCTTTGCTTTTAAAACAATATAAAATTCTTCCTTGGGATCTACATCATGCATTGTTTATTTATTTGTTTATTTATTTTTTGTTAGATAGATATCTGTGTTTCTTTTCCTTTCTTTGTCAATTTGCATATACAGAATTAAAACAAGTAAATCAACTATTTATTAGACCTAATTGTTGCGTAAGCTACCCAGTTGTAACTAAACTCTGACTTTAACAAAAAGCAAGTTATTACTATTATTATTATTATTATTATTATTATTATTATTATTATTATTATTATTATTTTATTTATTTTTAACTGCTGTCATCAAAGGGGGTGGTATTGTTGGTTTATTATGACTGGAACAAACAATCACAAACTTCAATCAGACATATTTTTGCTAATGTGCCCTAAAGGTATAATATAAACAAAGTTAAAATTACCCATAAGGATTCCAAATCAGCTGGTTTCCAGTAGACTGAATAGTGAAAGCTGTCACATTTATTATTAAAAAATTAATGTGTCCCTGGCTTTTTCTAACATAACAGAATCTCTTACACTGTCTTTCTGACAGTGCTCACTAAGTGCTTTACGACTTTGAAAATGTTAAAAAACACTTAGCAAATGTTTTCCTTTAACTAGTGGTACACAGACAAGATAAAGCTCCAAGCACTACAAAGAGTTATGATTCCGTCACTGATCAAGTATGTGTTCTCAACATGGATGTCAATATTTACCTCATAAGCTTCGCTTTCAAGGTGAATTTCTTAGCATCCATGTCTCAAACCCATAATAAGCCAGTTATGACTGACTACCTGCTCATAATCCTCTATAAAGAAGACATTCAGGCCTTTTCTGAAATATGACTTTATGCGGTGATCAAACTACTTTGTGATGCAATCATGTAAATAAGATTTAAGAAATAATAGATTTACTATGAAAAACAGTAGGTGAGAGAAAAAATATGGAAATATAACAAAAAGTAGTACAAAGAGCATTGTGGTTGCACTATAAAATGCGGAAAAAAGGCATTTTTGTTATGCACCTTTCGGTGGTGGTGCTGTGGTAGCATTGTCGCCTCACTGTAAAACGCTGTCCGGTATGATTCTCAGCTAGAGCGTCTTCTGCGTGGAGACATGCATGAATGGGCATACCTTCGTTGAAGGTTGTGCGTCAGGGCTGGCAATTCGGCACGTAAAAATCAACTACCAATCATTAGCGGACCGGAGTTCTAAATCTAAATGGATATGTGCACAGCTTTTGCTTATTAGCACTTTTCTGATGTGATGGAATCTGAAAAAAATAAACATTATCAGGTTTTGTTTGGAAGTGGGTTTTGTATAATGATAACAACATGTTCAATAATCATCATAGTGCCAAATGTAAGGAGTAACAAGTTACAGCAGTAATGTAAAGGCATAAAACTTATCAATGGCAAATATAAAAAAGCCTGTGGACAAAAGCTTCAGTACTATCTTACACAAACATTTTCACATCACATTATCAGCAAAATATTCATCTAATTTTAGACAGTAGAAGATAAAATATTCAGCACTTGACCAAAAGGAATGCTTATGTATACAGGTATGTATAGGCATATACTATGTAAGCCATATTGTAGGTCTATGCCTTACTTTCTGAGGAACAACATTTTGTCTAGCAATACAGCACTTGAATATCAGAACATTAAATTTAATCACATGACTGATGATTATTTTGTTTAAGTAGTGAGGAAAAGACTTAGGATGGTATTCAAAGTTGCCACTATTGTGTTAAGGCAATCAGCTACATTGACACATAAGTGCAGCAATGGCACAATTCATAGAGGCTATTTACACTAATGTGTGATGGCCACAAATAAACTTATGCAAATGAGACAGTAATGACATGCTAATGAAAAATGATATAAAATGCTGTATGTTAATAGGTCCTCTACCCACCTGTTTGTAATTCATAGTCATATTTTGACCCGGATCTGCACCATGCACAGATACATTATAAAAGGCAGAATTGTGCCTTTTCTATCTATTCTGCAATCTGCAAAGATGCTCATTCCTGCTACTAGCCTTTCTACTTCCTATAGTGAGCCTCCTGCCATAGTCAAGATAAAAACATAGGTGTCCATCGGTGCTTGCCTTCCAAAAGGGTGAAGATATATACAGAGAATTACTCATCAAAATTTGATAATCAGGAAATCCTTGATGGGTTCAGAGTGGACTAGGATACTGTAAGAATTTTAGTGTAGATGCATGGTCCCCACATGGGTATTGGGGAGATGTTTGCCCCTCCCATCCCTGTGGATACCAAAATATATATTTACCCCTCACTATACTTCCTACAGGGACATTCCAGAAACAAACTGGGGATACACTGTGCATTGCTCAGTCTTCTGCCTCAAGGATACTTCATCTGTTCTTGGACATACTCTTGGGGTAGATCAATATATCTATTTCCCAGATTCACCTAAGGACTGAGCACAGACTATGCATGCTTTGTATGCAGTAACATATTTCCCTGCAATGCTTGATGTGGCAGATTGTACCCCATGTTGCAACTAGGCTCCATCTGGTCCATGGTGGGAAGAGATATCACAACAGGAAGGGCTACCATTCCAGCAACTGCCAGGTAGTGTGTGATGCATGGGAATGCATCACCAACATGTCTGCCCAGCATCCTGGCAGTGCACGTGATTCCCATACCTGGCATACTAGCTCACTCTAACACTTCTTCCTGCATGGTAAGATGCCCAATGCTCAGCTTGCTGGGAAGTGGAAATTGTTTTTTTTTTTTCATTTAATCAGTTATTCATCTTCTTCTTTCGGCTTTTCCCAGTTAGGGGTCGCCACAGCAGATCACCTGTCTGCTCATGATTGGCAGTGGAGTTTTACGGTGTCGAGTTGCCAGCCCAGTGCCCGACCTTCCACAGAAGGCACACACACACACACATGCACTCACACCTAGGGCTAATTTAGAGTGTCCAATCCACCTACAGCATGTCTTTGGGATGTGGGAAGAAACCGGAGCACCCGGAGGACACCCACACGACCACAGGGAGGACATGCAGTCTCCGCACAGAAGGCACCCCAGCCAAGGATCGAACCAGGAAGCCTCTTGCTGTGAGACTACAACGCTAACCGCTGCATCACCGTGGCCACCCTATTTAATCAGTTATTCATAGTAAAACATATTGCTTAAAACTAAACCACTTTTCATTTGTTTTGTCTCCCCCTCTTTTCATGTTTTTCTTTTTTGTTCTGTTCTGCTTTTTTTTAGCTGATACAGGATATCCACTGGAGCCATGGTTCATAACAAGAAATCCAAGCAGAACTATGGAAAATAATTTCAATACAGCCCAGTCCTAGACTTGCACTGTTAATGAGGCAGTCTTTGGTATGCTGAAAAGCCATTTGTGATGTCTGGATTAGTCTGGGGGATGCCCATCAGTATGACACAGCTACTGCATGCAGGATGTTTACTGCATGTTGCATTCAACACACCAGTCTGGTGGTGAAGTGACCCATGATGCCACTGCTACTCCTAGTTCCAGTCCTACTATGAGTAATGATGATCAGCCAGCTGCAGTAGCAAGGGTCCCATGCAACAGGCTAGTACATATCATATAGCTGTGCAAATAAACAGGTGGTGTTCTAATCCAGAATTATGGACCATGACATTATGGTTAGTGTTTTTTTATTTTATTTAAAAAAAACATAGAGTAAAACTGATGCATGCAGTGTTATTTCTGGAATATGCTATATGGTGCATGGTCTGCTCTATTGTGACCGTTCATTAGGCATGCCCTCTTATCTTTAACTATTTTTTTTTTATTTCAGAGCAGGTTTATTTATAATAGTTATGCCTAATTGGCTACTGACACTAGATCTGTGATGTTATATAAGGCACCATGTACACCATATTTAGATTTTTAACTCTTTGCAGCAGACATTTTGCTTAAGGACTGTATTCAGGTATGCATGTACTGACTTTGCTGAGATGGTATGTTTAATAAAAAGTGTTATTTCAGTATCTGACTGATTTAAATTTGACAAATTGTTTATATTAACATTTCTAAACATGCATTTCAAATGAGTTCATACCTTGCACTGAAAAGGAAAATGTATCACATGCTGCTTTTTATTATGACAAGTTTCCTCAGTTTTAACTATGACATATTAGAACTGATTTGCTTTTCTCTCTCTTATGGTACTGCACATCAGATTATTTAAATTTGTCATACACAGCAAGTTGTGTTCTCAGAAATAGAAATTATCAGTTGTGCATTGCTGAGGGTGAAATGGAAGCAATGCTAGTTTAGCTGGCAGAATAGTCATGTAATCTTTTTTTTTCAGAAGTGTGTTTATTTTCTTAATAGTTTGTAACATTTCCTTTATTTTCTGTGTAATTGTCAGCTGAACCATTGATGTACTGAAACTCTTGATAATGGATGAGCCCTTAATGGTGTTGAACATTGTAATTTGAATGCTATGCCCTATACCCTTTTTTGAAGCTTATTTCACTTAATTGCAAGCACTACCATTAGAGAATTAAAATATATACACAAGCAAAACCTTTTAATATGTAGTTACATTGTACGTATACACATTCTGCATTTTTAACACATTGCATTTAAAATTAAACATTGACTTCAATGCACTGAAAAGCATGGTAGTCAATGCTCTATTTTATTACTGTTAAGTACCTGAAATATTTAGCCTGTGGTACAGTAGGTCAAGGTCAAATGTATTATATACAGTGTCACATAAAGATAGGGTAGGTGAAGGTGCATGTGATCTCAAGGAGGGGCTATCATGTGAGCGGGATAGTGAATGGCTGGAATGATGTGACCTGCTTGGTGCAGGTGAACTTGCAGGCACATATTTCAAAGTGCTGCAAGAGTAAGACCTTGAATGAGAAGTTCTGCAATGTATAAATGAATGCTGACATGGCTTGCATGAAATCCGTTGTGTTTTTTTCCTTCTTATTATTTCCACTGCCATCTTGGGAAATATTTCTGTGATTTGATATGCCCCAACACATCTTGCCATTACCCTGTCCTCTTCCCCTTCTAACACTGACTTCTGTTTGAGTCTAATTAGCCCTCCTTAGTGTATGAATGGAGGTGGACATGGATGCCTGGTGTGCCACCATACTATGCATCAACGTGATCATAGCATTATCCCTACTCTGTGCCATTTTGTTGTCCTGTTGCAAGTCCTGATGTACACCTTGCAGTACTCTGACCTTTTGTAGCTAACTCTCTGGGGCAGTACATTGAGACTTAACAATTCCATGGCACATTTGTCGATGGACAGCCAATGCTTTGGGTTTTTCCTGAGGTAGCTGTGCAACATGCCTGGGTCTTGCATTCCTTTGGAAATATGTCAGAATGGATGCTGGTACCACTGAATTCCTGACATCTTCCATAAGGTGGTCCTGTGAGTTTAGAGATAAAAGTGAAGAGATGCAGGGGTATTCTCACAGTACAACCTGTAGTGTAATGTTACCTTGTACTTGACTTTGTAATCCAATGCCTGTTCCTGCAGAGTTACTAACATGTTTTGGTGTGTGAGATCCTGCTATTAAACTTGGCAACTGCATGCCACTTTCCTCAAGCTGTATCAGAATTATAATTATATCATAATCACCAAGGTTTCTGACCTGATATCTTCTACTGCTGATGCTGTAAAGAATTGATAGCAACAGTACTCAGATACTGGGGTGCACTACTGTATGCTATATAATGAAGTGTGGATGGCACTTATCATGCACACTCTGTGCAGTGTCATTGGGTGCAGGATGTTGCATGTAATCATTCTTTCTGAGCTGTCATTTCTCTAAATAAATATGGTATAGTGATCAAATCAAAGTTCATGTGCAGATGTTTGTTGATGCTGCAGACATGGGTATTATTTGCAAGCTTCCACACCTCCTCTGATTATGCCTGTGCCATCTTCACCTGTTTCATAGTCATCCCCCAAATGAAGAGCAAGTATTTCTCATCAGCTATTAAAGGATTAAGTGTTTGAGGTCCCCCTCCAGTAGTACTATGGACAGTTGCATTCTGGCTTGTCTTTGCTGTAAAACATGCTACCATAGCATTGGCTCCCTTCTTTCATTGTGTTAATATGGTGGTCATTACGACAACAGCATTATATTCATAACCACTTGGTTCAGGCTTTTGTCCTCTCAGCTTGTCTGGGTCTCCCTTTTCCAAAAAGACATTAGCCATTATGCCCTAAGTGCTGCCATGAGGATGCGATTCTCTTCATGGCTAAAGATGTCTTTTCTCTGTCTGAATCCCTGCTGATGCATCATTCATTTACATAAACACTACTTAAAAGTAATATACTGAAGCTTAATCCATTCATCGGTCAAATAACACAGCAATGAAAGCATACCTGCTTTCATCACAAATAAATCAAAGATGTGAGCACAAAAATGTTAATGGTTTTACAACACCCAAATTCATATATACATGCATACTGCAAGTCCAGCTTGACGTAGTTAAATCTTTGATGTATTAACCTGTGCCACATTGTCCACAAATGCCTAACAGTATTGGAAATACTTATCATTATACTGTCATGTTATGCTATTGCCAACAGGCTTGTAGCCTTCCCACACCACTTTTCTGTATACGTCTCAACTGTTCAGATTTTTGCAGAATGTCCAGACTTTTGCATCATATTTTTGGTCCGTTCCTCAGAAAAATTGTGGTTTTCTGGAAAATCACTGAGGATTTTAATCATTAGATAATGACATACACTTATGTTTCAGACATCATATTCCTTCGAAAATGCATGCTACCACAAATTCTGTTATTCTAGCAACTTTTTAGGTTTATAAAAGCAATATTTAAAATCTGTAGCTAGTTCTGAGCTTTTCTCCCACTATTATTTTGGGTTATGTCCTGAATTCATACAGCAAAAGGTTGAGAGGTATTCTTTTCTGTATTTATACTCCCATGAATTTTCATTCATGCTTTACAGTCACAAATGCCACAGTAGCATCTATCCTGACAACACAATGCATTGTAAAAATGCAGGACATTAGACTTATAGTTTCATAGGTAATTACTTGACTAGCTGCCTTTCTGGGCCATTTTTAGCTTAGCCAAATTCCCTTTTTGTGCTCAAAATAACCTATCCCATTTGTTTATACACTGGCCTTACATATCACATCTTCATAATTATATACTGCCCCTAATGAAAATAACTGGGATCATATCATAGGTAATTTGAGGGGACCCATGCATGGGGTAAAGTATTTAGGAACTGCCTCTGTCCCTTAGTAGTACAGGGAGCAGCTCTAGGGTACATTTTCTGCTTCCTATCAATAGATATAAATTATTCTTGAATACAGACAGGGATGAACTTTGTTTTATGTGGATGGGGAGTCTGTTCCACAGCAGTCGTATCCTCTGTGAGATATACCTGCCCCCTCCATAGCATTTTATTGATTTTGCAGAAGAGGTTTAGATCCCTACACCGAGTATTTCTGATGCCATTTGACTTGCTGATGTGGAATAAATCCATCAGTAATGGGTCGGAGGATGCCCTGTTTTGCAGATACATGTCACCTCTTAGCACTCTGTAGGATACTGAGTATAGTGACAGGGATTTGAGTCAGTCCATATAGGACATGTTGTTTAGGCCTTGTATCCTTTTAGTAAGGTATCTCTGTGGGCATTCCAGTTATTGCATGTGTCTGGACAGATACATGCCAATGGGTGCATTATATTCAAAGACTTGCCTAATAAGGGCTATGTAAAGGGGGAGAATGATATTTGTTTATAAGCTGTGCAATATAGAAGGACTCTTACAACAATTGGCATATTTTGGTCAAATTTAGGTCACTGTCCACCGAAGTTCTCAAATCCCAATTAGCTGGGTCAGCTTTAAGAGGAGTATTGTCAATGTGGAAATTCCTTGGGGTAGCTAGATGACTTCCCAAAGGATACAACAATGCATTATTTGGCATTTCGTTTCAGGCCATGATTTTAGCATCAGTTATTTATTTGAGGCAAACCTTCCTGCAGGATTACTAAGTCATTTGGGAGTCAATGACTCCTCCTACCTTGCAGTCATCTGCAAACATAGTCAGCCAGAGCCCATTGATATTGGCTTTTACTTTAGAAAAGTAGATGCCAAACAGGAGATGTCACAGTACAAAACCTTGGGAGACTCCACTGTTGACTGCTGTCTTTGTGGAGGTAAGGTTCTCTGTTTTGATTATCTGTGTCCTATATGTGACCCAGTTGGTGATCCAGCAGGTGACACATACTTTATTCACAGTTTATTTAGTTCTACTTCTATGCTTGAGTGGAGAATTGTGTCAAAAGCCTTGGCCAGGTAGAAGTACGTGGTGTGTACTATTTTGCCTTCATCCAGTGATCTTTTCAAAAAATCCACCAGGCTGAGTAAGCATGACATCCCTTAACAAATCCAAGCTAAGATGGGCCCAGTGTTTGTATGTACAGCACCCTGTGTCCTGATTAATTAATCCCATTATGTCTTTCCATGGCTTTGCATATGAGCTTGGTCAGACTTATGGGTTTGCAATCGCCTAGATCTGTGGAAGGTCCAATCTTCTGCAGGGGAATGACTATAGCTTTTCTCCAACTACTTGGTACAAAACCTGCATGGAAGATAAGATTTAACAGTGTTGTTAGGGGTGTGGCTAAATCGTGCTTTATGCTGTTTAAGAGGTATCCACAGATATTATCAGGACCCATCAATGTAGTATTTTAGCTTGATAGCACTTTTAGGACCTGGTTTTGTGTGATAGTTGGAAGCAAGCCAGTTTCAGGTATAGCTTGAGGGACAGACCAATGGGAGAGAGGGGTAAAGTTAAAAATAAATTTATTGGGCAGTAGGTTCACTATATCTTCTTCTTCAGTGTAGGTAACATTGTTCACAATCAGTTCACCACATTACTGCACTTTAGATTTGAGATTATGAATATACCAAAAAAAAAGCTTTGTGATTGTGCTTGGTTTGGGTAGCTATTTTACCCTCAAACTTGGCTTTGGTGGATTTTATTAAGCTCCTGAGTTGTTTGTTTATTTCAGTGACTAGGGCGCTAACATTCCAGAAATTACTCTTCTTACTTTTGGTCAAAATTCTTTTCCTTTTATTATAAAGCTTCTTGATATGATGGTTCCATCATGTGAGTTTGTTTCTGGGATTTGCCCTGCACTTGATCCTATGAGGCACAGCTGCATCTGTGCCGCTGTTTATATGCTGGTATAGTGTGGTGGTGTACAGTCCTGTGTATTCAGTGGAGTTAGCTGGGATTGGTGGGGATTTGAAGCTTGCCAATGTATCACTTGGGAGTAGGTGTTTTGTCTTAAAGAATTTTCTAAAGATTCCTTGGGTTTAAGGGATCTCTGGTTTCATTTTTATTTCGAAGGAGACTGTGTTAAGGTCAGACCTATCAAGTGATGAAGAGACACAAGGGATGGTGCAACATGCTCCCATATTAGTAAGAACAAGATTCAAGATGTTATTCTTTCTAGTGGGGATTCAGACTAATTGCTCTAGGGCATTTGTATTTACAAAGTCAAGGAATCTCTGTGCTTGTACACTAGTGGTGTTGTGGGTTTCCCAGTCTATAGATGGATAGTTTAGATCACCAAGGAAAATGGTTTGGGGTTTAATATTGAGTTATTCTAGTTCCTGTAGATAGACATTGTTGCTCTCTTTTGTCATAATGGGAGGTCTATAGTTAGCTAATATATGCTATGGGACCTTTCTGATGGTCATTTGGATATGAAGAAGCTGTAGTGCATCACTTTGCTTTATCAACCTTGATGTGAGTCTCATCTGGATTGAAATTGAAACACCTCCACCTTTTTCCTCTCCTGTGCAGTAGCTGATTTAAACAAGTGGAAGGTGTTATAGTTTTTTACAGCCAGACAGCTCTCCACAATTGTAGACCATGTCTCAGTCAATACACAGAGATAATGTTTTCTAGGGTGAGAAGGGTTTGTTTAGACTCCTACATTGATCGGTAATACCTTTATATTTTGCTTTGCATTTTTCATTATGCTGGTAGGTTTATCAGGTGGGCATTGCCTAAAAAGGCACTATGGGGGTGTGCAACGTCTTCACCAATAATCAAAACAAAAGCAAAGACAGATGCAGCCCATCTTCAGCAAAGCAGCATGATCTGTCAATCATATCTTCCCAGGATGACAAATATTGGACACTTTTTGAATGATACCAAAAACTTAGCCAATTATTGAAGTTGATTATTTTTGTTCATATAGTGGCATCATCATTGTAGAAGGTCAAATGATGCTCAGTGCTAGGCTCATACCTGCCTTGAGCATGTAGTCTGCGAGCTCCATCATGTCTGTGTTTATTTAGTCCACGGCGGAGACACCAGCATGAAGTATAAGAGTTATACTGGTACTTGTTGTTCAAGGATTTGAGTGTGTGAATGATCTGATGAATCCTGGCACCAGACATCACATAACTGTCACTCTTTCCTTGCTCAGCCTGGCAAGAGGCATATCTTTATATTTTACAATGGAGTCACGTATAATAAGAATTTTGTTTGGGTCAATGCCTGCTTTACTAGCTCAGAATCTGTGACTTTGCGACTCTTTGTGCTATGTGAAGAGGAAGGTTTAATATGTGTGAGTGTACTTCATGTCTATGTTGTGTTTTGGAGGTCTTTGAGGTTTAGGCAATCTTTAGAACCTCAGCATATGATGGATTATGTGTATTGCGATAGCCTTTTTGAGGGGTTTCGTGTGGATTACTGTTGATGGTTTTTGTGTCTGAGTTTACTGTGTGTGAGGTTTATGCCTCCAAGGATACTATATATGCACATTTCTCCCACACTGTGTTATAATGATTGAGTAATAAATGATTGTCAAACAGCATGAGACAATCCTTATGCTCTCTGAAGATACCCATCTCAATCTGGCTGGCTACAGAAGTTGTGATGAAGTGCTAGTCCATGATACCGACAGGAATGACTCTAGAGGTGGGGTTGACTAGAACTGCTTGGAGTTCAGTTTTAGAATGTTTGGATGGAGTTGCTACTGAGTATTTAAACTTCAATACAAAACAAATAACCTGGAAACCTTCTTCTGCCAGCAGCAAGAACTAGTAAACTAATTATAGTATAAAAACTCACTAATTTGATACTAAAATTAGTGCAAACAGTATCAGTGCATTCGATATTAAACAATTTTATCAAAGGTCTTTTAGCCTGGTGAGCAGTTTAAGGGGATTGGGAGGGAGGGAATTATGTTATTAAATTATCATAAGAGGTAGACAACAACAGATACACTGGGCTTAACAACACATTTACAACATGATGACTGGGAGGGAAGACTCAACTCTGAGGTGATTGCCCTGGAATTGCCTTAATGCAAAGACAAGTCCTGAACTAGCCCGATGTACACTGAGTACATAAGAATGAAACTAGGCTCTAATTCCAACAGTTAGACCACTTAAACAACAAAATACAGTGCAACTATGTAATGGAATTACTAATATAGACTTAAAGACCTTAGCTAAAGATATAGACTGTAAAAATGAATTTAAAATTAGATTAAGAAATGAAAACACTTATCTTTCTTTCTCTGCAAAAATGAACTACTATAATATAACTATTATAATAAATATAATATTGTAATATAACTGCTACTCTTTACTCCCTTTAAATACTGTACTAATAATCCTGTGTAGCAAAAAAGTACTGCAAATGGTTATATTTCACTTTGCCATTAGTACGACCTCCCCATTCATTGCCAGTGCTACTGTCATGAATTAAAACTATAAAAAAATCTCAAGGAACCATGAAGAAATATTTTATTAAAACAAATAAAATTCAACAGACTCTCATATGCTTTTCAAACATTCAACAAGAATAAAGACGTACAGCTTAAATAATAAATAGTTAAGTAATATCAGCATCTCATTGGATAAAATCATTACCTTAATTGCTTAATTTTCATTATGGGTCTTATACTATTTATTCCATTTAACCCAGAATGCCTGTCTGCTCATGTGTCTCATCTGTTTAATATACTTAAAAAGCACATTGGTCTTACCTACCATATAAGCACAGAACGATTGTCACATGTAGAGTCCTTTATTGTTTGACTATTTCCCCATATAAAATGCAGAGCAGGTCATGCAGATGATATGATAACATGGATTTACCTCAACCCATCGAAATTACATTTCAACAAAACGTACACAGGCAAATTTCTTTTTGCGAAAGTGCATTTTCAAAAAATGCACTTTTGCAAAAAGGCAACTAAGCGAATAGCAATGGGGGCTGTTTCTTGGATCACGGCACAGTGGAGATAAGGGAATATTCCCTTTTCCCCCACTCTAGTGCAATCTCGCAGTGAGAATATAAAAGTAGTGGGGGTGTAGGGGGATGGGGGGTGCAGGGGGGCTTGCCCTCCTGCATAAACATGGTTTGTGTTGTGTTTTTTTTTCGGTTTATTTGTATTTCGTGAAAGTCGCTTTTCGTGAAAATGCACTTTCGCGAAAAAGAGTTTGTCTGTTTACATTTTGTTAAAATGTAATTTTGATGGGTCAAGGTAGATCCGATAAAATATATTCCTGGAACTGCAATCTACAAAGCTGTTGCACTTATATTTATTTTCATAGGTTCAGGAGATTACTAGGTTAATGGCTTAAGGGCTCTTACAAACCTTTCCAATATAACCCAAATTTACCCAATATATGGCCCCTAGGGGCAAGAGGATGGCATAGATTTCTGCCTGTGTATTGAGTATGTTACAGATCCCCCCTGTCCATAAGGGACATAGGCACTAATGCAGGTGTGAATGTGTGATTCCCCACCCATTGATATATAACAATCTGATGTAAAAATGTATCTCCCTTATATATAAATCTAAAATCACAACTATTATTGCAGCAAAAAGTACATTTCCTGTGACAATATCTTAAATATACCTTGGTTTTCTTTTCATTATAGCACAGCCTTTGTTTTAAAGTCCAGGATTCCTTAAAAATGGACAAATGTTTACCAAATATAATGTTCCTTGGTTCATCTATACTGTTTAAAATATGCCAATGCCTCTGTATTATTTCATTAATCTTAGCACTGGGGGGGGCATAGTATTACTAACTTCTGTCTCTCTCTCTCTCTCTCAGAGAATACAGGTTTGCTTTTAACCACAGGATTATATGTAGCAAAAGATTTATCCTCTACCAAGCTTTTTTCTTCATATATTTTGACTCTAAAGTCAGATATTAGATTATCCATTTGGTTCTCCAAATCGCCATCTTTGTAGTTAGTCTCACCACACATAAATTTTGTCCTTTGCCTGTGTTTGTAAGAGGTCATTGAGGATGCTTAATCATATTATGCAAGTATGTTTCCTTTTTATACATTTTTATATGCACTAGTATTAAGTCTGTTATGTATTTTCTCCAGTCTAATATCCAATTCATGCATGTTATCATTTGAATAGTTCTTTTTAAATTAAAAAAAAATCATCGGTTTGTGTTAAATAATTTATAAATCATTTAATCCCTTGTCATTAGTTCCCTATATTGTGAAAATGTCCACGAATTTATACACGACACTCGTTATCTTTACCGATACAAATTAATTACATCTGATGTTCAGATCAATCAAAATCAAAAATCTCAAAGTAATACATATTCTATAAATTTAATACATCCTGATTTCTAATCATTTATAACTTCTTCTTCTTCTTTCGGCTTTTCCCGGTTAGGGGTCACCACAGCAGATCACCTGTTTCCATTTCTTCGTGTCCTCTGCATCTTGCTCTGTCACACCAATCGCCTGCATGTCCTCTCTCAACACATCCATAAACCTTATCTTAGGCCTTCCTCTTTTCCTCTTACCTGGCAGCTTCATACTTAGCATCCTTTGCCCAATATACCCAGCATCCCTCCTCAGCACATGTCCAAACCAATGCAATCACACCTCTCTGGCTTTGTCTCCAGACTGATCAACCTGGGCTGACCCCCTAATATACTTATTCATAATCCTGTCTACCCTCGTCATACCCAGTGCAAATCTTAACATCTTTAACTCTGCCACATCTAGCTCTGACTCCTGTCTTTTTGTCAATGCCCCTGTCTCCAACTCATATAACATTGCTGGTCTCACTACTCTTTTGTAGACCTTCCCTTTCACTCTTACTGGTACTCATCTGTCACAAATCACTCCTGACACTCTTCTCCATCCACTCCACCCTGCCTGTACTCTCTTCTTCAACAATATTGTTATTTTATCTTATTTGACATGGCACACTTAAATATGTCAGTACTAAACATATTCTTGTAAAAGCAGGTGCATTTACCTATTTTGCGTGCAAACAATTCTGAGTTCTGCTTATCTTGATGTATTTTAATAATACAAAAGTCAACTGATTAAAGTAAGTAGACCACAGGTAGCTGTGGGCAAGATGTGCTGAGCAGCCCTGAGCAAAATTGGCCTCAGGAATGGACAGACAAGTTTATGGTATATCAAATTTTTCTAGACATAGAAAATGTGAAATGGAGTCAACACCATTTTGGTTGAATAATTGTGAAGTCTAATCCATGCATATTCTGCATACTATGACACACCTTATCACCTCAGAACACTCAATAGTTTATGTTATACCAAAACAATACCAACCGAAATATGTACTTTTAAAGTAAAGAAAAATAACATGATTTACTCATGCAATAATTAGACAGGCATGCCTACAAACTTTAGTAATGCATGACCTTAAAGGCAATTGTACAAATAAAGATTACATCATTACTGCACAGAAGAAAAAGCACATATAAATAAATGAAAAATTAATGATTTTATAACTGACTTTAATTTGCTATAGCAATAAATAAATACATTATATATATATATATATATATATATATATATATATATATATATGAAAGAAGCCTCCAAAACCTTTCTGACAAAGTATAAAAGAAACCACTACCCCAGGGCAAGAACTGAAGAACAAGCAACAATACGCTTAAAAAGAACCAAAGCTTCCAAAGTGTATGTTCGCCCAAAGTTGGCGTCTGTGAGTATACACAAATTGCAGCAGTTAAATATATCCGTTTATAGATGGCATCCAATTATCACCTTCTATATCACTTCATATACGACTTCTCAGTTCATAAAAAGCCACTAAATATAGCATCCATGAATACGTTGTTCATATTGCTGCCATAAGGGCTAAAGTAAAATATTGATACAAGGACTGTCTCTACCGTACAACAAGAATTGCCAAATCCAAAACGAGAGCACAGCTACTTCAGAGATGTTCGTAGATGAATCCACAAGTAGTCGATTACACCATTCGGTTCTTAATCAAAAAATAGTTTAATAGTGAGCGCTTTCACGGCTATCAGAAGCCGCTTCTTCAGACAAACAAAGTGGCGCCGATAAGGCGCAGAATTTATACATAATCTAACAAACATAGAAGTCTCCTCCCACAAGGATCTAAACAAATAATTAAAGTGCTAGTGCTGTATTCTTCAACATCGGAGCTTCAAGAATGCAATTGCAATCCACACCAGTTTTATATTTTCAATATGCAAATATTTTGACACATTCAGTCCTAGGTGACATTGTTGTCAATACCATGCTATTGGATTTACACCATGGAAATTCAGGTCCATGATGAGATTCTATAATTTAGTTTTGTCTTGGTTTCGGATATTTATATTACCTCTGAAACGTTGTAATAGACCTGATTCGAACTGCGATCTTGCATCATTAGTAGTATAGATTATTGCATTATTGTATTTTTATAGTGACAAGTACATCTTTCCAGTAGCGGGTTTCACGGATTTCATAATGGGATCGTTAATACCTGCCTATGTGTTCATTTGCATTGAATTTTGGCTTATTAGTAGTTTTTAATGTTTTTAATGTTTTCAATGATTGTAGTGTAGGCTAATATATTTTATTGTGGTCAACATATTTTATTGCGATATGTCTCTGAAATGTTGTAACAAACCTGATTTGAACTGCAATTTTGGACTATTGGTAGTATTGATTATTGCATTTTTATAGTGATAAGTATACCTTTTCAGTAGCGGGTCTGACGGATTTCATAATGGCATTGTTCATATTTGTATGTGTTTACCTGCATTGAATTTTGGCCCTTTAGGAGTTTTTAATGTTTTTAATGTTTTCAATGATTGTAGTGTGGGCTAATATTTTATTGTGGTCAATATATTTTATTGCGATATGTGCGGTCACATACATCTGTAGCAGTGAGGTTGACGCACACTATTTTGCTTTTTATATTCGCCCTTATGCTTTATCTGAATAATGTTGTAATTATACGCATTTTAAATATTTTGATACCTGAATATATACCATTGTGTTTATTACTTTTGTAGCATAACCTTGTGAGCTTAACACATTTTTAACAGAGTATGCAAAAGTTTAAAGTCTTTAGTTTATAAAGTTTTTATTCAATGAAGCATTCTTGAAGCTCCGATGTTGAAGAATACAGCACTAGCACTTTAATTATTTGTTTAGATCCTTGTGGGAGGAGACTTCTATGTTTGTTAGATTATGTATAAATTCTGCGCCTTATCGGCGCCACTTTGTTTGTCTGAAGAAGCGGCTTCTGATAGCCGTGAAAGCGCTCACTATTAAACTATTTTTTGATTAAGAACCGAATGGTGTAATCGACTACTTGTGGATTTATCTACGAACAT
The DNA here is from genome assembly GCF_019279795.1 of Protopterus annectens. Classification (NCBI taxonomy): domain Eukaryota; kingdom Metazoa; phylum Chordata; order Ceratodontiformes; family Protopteridae; genus Protopterus; species Protopterus annectens. Next base: position 1,418,197,260 of record NC_056728.1, on the reverse strand, counting down.
CTCTGAAGTAGCTGTGCTCTCGTTTTGGATTTGGCAATTCTTGTTGTACGGTAGAGACAGTCCTTGTATCAATATTTTACTTTAGCCCTTATGGCAGCAATATGAACAACGTATTCATGGATGCTATATTTAGTGGCTTTTTATGAACTGAGAAGTCGTATATGAAGTGATATAGAAGGTGATAATTGGATGCCATCTATAAACGGATATATTTAACTGCTGCAATTTGTGTATACTCACAGACGCCAACTTTGGGCGAACATACACTTTGGAAGCTTTGGTTCTTTTTAAGCGTATTGTTGCTTGTTCTTCAGTTCTTGCCCTGGGGTAGTGGTTTCTTTTATATATATATATATATATATATATATATATATATATACGGGTCACCTTCATTTGGGTCCACTTCACGCTATACAGTTCGATGTTTACGTATTCACGTAAACGTCTTTTCGCTTTCATAATAGAGATTTTATATATATATATATATATATATATATATATATATATATATATATATATATATATATTTATATACATACACACACACACACACACACACACACACACACACACACACACACACACACACACATGGGTCACCTTCATTTGCCTGACAGTTCATTTGACTGAAACTCATTTGCTAACACTCATTAGGCCTGACAAGTAGTACTTGCAGGCAAATAAAAGGGATATATCCCTTTCCCCACTGTAGTGCAACCCTGGAGTTAGGATATATAGTTGGGGGTGTGGAGCCCCTCACCTAGTTTGATTGAGATTGTCTGCTTTTTGTTGTATATTGATCAGTAAAACCAAACAAGGTGAGGGGCTCTACCCCCAGACCCCCAAAACTATATATACTAACTCCAGGGTCGCACTACAGTGGGGAAAGGCATAGATCCCTTTTATTTGCTGCAAGTACTACTTGTCACGCAAATGAGTTTCAGTCAAATGAACTGTTGGGCAAATGAAGGTGACCCATATATATATATATATATATATATATATATATATATATATATATATGGGTCTACTTGAATCTTACCTTCACGCTGCAAGGAAGGGGAGCTAAGACCCCCTTGACCCCCATGGGGGCCTCTGACCACCAAATCCCTTGGAACTTAAATATACCAACTCCACAATTGCACTAAAGTGTGGAAGATGGAAATCTTCACATTCCACACAGTTTGAAGATGCCGGTTCCCCATGGTTGACATTTCGAATGTCCCTCATATGGTCTCGCTCGACCATTTGTAGGGGACCCATATATATATATATATATATATATATATATATATATATATATATATATATATATATCTATGCACACAAACAAGCAAGCTGAAGAGCAGGAGTCGCAATTTGTATAAAATCCACCATTTATATTTTAAATGTGTAAGTACATCTTTAAATGTGTAAATGTGTGATTGGTTAGTTTTAATTTAATTGAGTATAAAAGGAAATGATCTAATTTGATCAGTTAGGTCTGATGAAGCAAATTTATTTGTGAAAGCACTTACTATTTGTACAATAAACTCGGTGGATTTATACAAATTGTCAGTCCTGCTCTTCAGCTTGCTTATTTGTTCATAATTTTACTTACTCTGGTGACTCTTGTGATATATACATATATATACATATATATATATATATATATATATATATATATATATATATATATATATATATAGGTCAACTTCGTAACAACGAAAGCCCAGAAGACCGAAACCCAGAAGACCGAGACGAAAACAACGAAATCCCAGAACACCGAAAACCACATAACTTTATAACACACACATAACACACAAAAACACACACACAACTGCCCCACATTACCAAACTCAACACCCTACACTAGTGATAGGCAGGGGGGCAAGCCACACCCCCCTACTCTAATATTCTAACTCCGAGATTGCACAAACAGACATAAAAGGCAAACTCACACCCACACAGTACAGTCCCGCACACACCACAGTCACAACACACACTGACACACAGCAGTTCCCCTCACAAATGCACTCACACATACGCACTTACCTACAGCAGAATACCAAAAGCACTAATTCAAACTCCCATAACCTCGGGATTTTGAAATTTGCGCTTTTCGGTATTCTGGGGTTTCATTGTTTCTGTCTCGCTGTTCTGAGTTTCAGGCTTCTGGTCTTTCGTTCTAGTGAACCTATATACATATATATATATATATGTATATATATATATATATATATATATATATATATATATATATATATATACCCACATACATACTTCATAAATTTAAAGTGTTCCTCATAAAACTGCAATCAGAGTAAGGCCTAAACTTGGCGAGTGCTGTGGTGTACAACTGAAGTATCTATAGAAAGACAAGTCCACCAAAGCCAGTTTCAATGTTTGTTTAAATGTGTTTCAGCACTAATGTACAGTGCAAGCATGGGAACATAACTCCCATACACGTGTGCAGTACATCAGAAACTGCTGAAGAATGGGAAACAATGTGGCGGAACACTGCAGCACCATAATATAAAGACATTATTTAAGGAAGCTTTATGTGATGAAGTCTCTTTGATTGTCTAAGATTGAGACAAAAGCACTTATCTTGTTGTTTTAACAATAAAGGATTTGGTTGTCCTAAACCTAAAGAGAAGTGTTTGTGGCCGTGTTTTGCCTGTGTGCCTTCTATTTGGCTTTTCTTGGATTATTGGTTTTGCTTTTGCCTTGGTGTGGTTGATTCATAGGCAGACTACCGCAATGAGAAACAGAAAACATGATTCACAATCACAATGAGAATGACCTCATTATCAGCTCACTCACATGTCTTGTAAATGCATAGTAATGAACATTATTGTTGACAAATGTGGAGGGTGTAGCAGATGGTGTTCTGTCCAGCAACACATGCATTGTACTGACAAAGGCATCCAGTACAGTTAAAACACACACACACACACACACACACACACACACACACACACACACACACACACACACACACACACACACACACACACACACTCCAAAACCTTCATTCCTGCCCTTGCAGACATGCACACATCAACTTGCATACACACACTACACCCCATATCTTCACATCTTTGTTGATTTTACCTGCACCGTAACTGAACGGATAACCTCCATATTTTTATGGCAGTCATTTCTTTTTCACAATAGTGAAATTTTATGCAACTGAGTAGTAAATATGAGGAACCACTGACATTTCTGGGAGCAGGACACATGGCTAATAGCATTAGCCACTCCACAAGATTGCCACATCAGCATGCAGCTGTAGTATTGAGATGATTCCAAGCCCTCCACAAGTGGAAATCCTCAGTGGTAGGACTCTGTAAGAATCAGAAAGGTTTACTGCAGCAGGATATCAGCAATGTTTAGAACTCACCAATATGATAAGACTTAATGAGTTCTAGTCCCAATTTATGAAAATATGCATTTCTTATAGCCATAATTTCCTTTATCCCAAGTTTTATTCAAGGTTCCAGTACTGGATAAAATTACATATTTTAAGGTGATTACATTTATTTGCTGGTTCAGTTGTTTAAAAAGAGATCCTATAGTATCAGTGAATAATATAATACATACACATAAATGTGGTTTGGATTCTGAAAAAAGGTTCCTTTTAAAAATTATAGGATAACAAAAATTTAGAGTATGATAGAAAATTAATTAATGAATTATCTTAATTCATTAAAAATATAAAACTGGTATTTACACACAGTCCCCTATAAAGGTCACTTTTATCAAAACTATATAAAGTAATGCTAAGTAATAAAATCATATAAATTTATATTGGACATTTCTACAGCAAACAAACCAGCCTATTTTTTTTGATGTGAACAAAAGATGAAGATGAATATCAGCCATCAAGCCAACATCATCTTTATTCTGAAATTCATTACAAGGAAGTTCTTACAATGAGTGTTTTATAAACAGAGAATTGGGAAAATAACTCTTGTACTAACTTTTTGTTGCAGATGTTAAAATAAAAGTTGGTGCAAATTAGAAACATATTTTATTACTTTGATTTAATTAGAACCAACAAAAAAGTTTTGATCAGACTTTCAAACATTTGTACAAACATTGTGGTCTGATCTCTAAACACTTCAGTGTGCCTCTTCCAGTGTTATGTCAGCAGAGAATAATAATATCTCATTTTTGGTGTCTTCTAGCTAGTGTTCAGAAAACCATTACAAAAAATTGAAAGAAATCAATTTTACCTCCATTTACAGAAATGAGTTACATAACTTTTATTTTTTTATGAAAGAGATAAATACACTTCCTTTGAAAATTAATTTGGGTCTACTGTAGGAGGTCATGTACCAGTTGCTCATGACATACCTACTTACTCCCACTTGCTTAAAAAAAAAAACAAGTGCCCCAATTCCCACTATCCCACTCGTCCATTTCTACATTACCCTACCAAAATCCAACCCTATAAAACTATATAACCATACCAAAACCTAGACTCCAACCCTAAAACTCCTACCCAGTTCCCAACCTGAGTCCTCCCTTGAATATCCTGTACCTTCCCTAACCCTAAAGTTCCTAGTCACTCCCTAAATCTAAAACTCCAACCCTCCACCCTTAATGTAAATTCCCTGACTACTTCATAATCCAAAAACTCCCTTCCTGCTCCCTAAACCTCAATCTCTCTTCCCATTCCTTAACCCTAAAACTCGATTCCCATGCCCTATTCATAAAATCCTCTGTCAATCAATTCCTAAGCATGAAAGCACTCTCCACTCCCTTAGCCTAAAATGCCCTTCCCACTCCCTATGCCTGAAAGCACACTCCACTCCCTAAGCCTAGGATGCCTTTTCTACTCACTAAGCCTACAATCCTCCTCCTGTGCCCTTCCCACAGCTGCTTGCTGAACTCATATTTGAATCTGAGCAGGAGCCTCAGCCTACATTATCCCTGTTAATAAATATATGAATAATTAAATAAGTGGAATGTATATTAATGTTTTGCAGGTTATAATAGGAAAAACCTTGTGCGGTTTGTTTTAAAGCATAGGCAGCAAAATAATATATGTATATCAAGTTGTTTTATTTATATAAAATTCAATAAAATGTTTTAAAATAATGATATTTACATATTATTCATGTGTACTTGTTGAAAGTAAATGCATAACTATTAACAGAACTATTAACAAACCTTCAGTTTTATCAAAACCCAGAACAGCTAAAATGCTATTGTACAAATAGGGTCTGTAATCCTGTATCTACAGATTTGATACATGGTATATTATTGCAAAAATGTAACTACAAATCAATAAGTTGAGTGGCAGCTGCAAGCTGTGGCTGTAAAATTATATAATTTCCCTATCTTTATGCATAGTTATGGAAGCAATTGACAAAAAGTTAAGGTATGAAATATTAATGTAAATAAGAAGTACCTTATCAGGAGTTATAGAATAAATGATTAACAAAGTGAACAACATTACCGGAAATGCAAACATTGTGCATAACCTAGAATAACAGAGAAAATATGATACCTAGCATGTCTGTAACCTCTTAGATAATCTCATTATTAGACTCTGCAAAATCGTACTGTTAAAAAATTCACTTTAAATTTTATGCTGTGTGTGTGTGTGTGTGTGTGTGTGTGTGTGTGTGTGTGTGTGTGTGTCTGTGCGCATGTGTGTGTGTGTGTGTGTGTGTGTGTGTGTGTGTGTGTGTGTATTTTTAAATTAAACTGATGTTTCATTAAAGACAGTCAGCTGAATTCTACAAAATCATGGAGTTGGTCCTTATCGTAGGTTCATAGCTTCATAGGACGATGCTAGGCTATTGGCCCAAGTCCCTTATAAGCCTAGCCAAGAATTTGGCCCATGTTCCTTCAAAGTCAGCACCTGTTTCCCCTGTCCAGCCAGGGACACAGGAGGGATTCCAGGGGTGTATTTTCTGTTTCCCATCCAGTCGTCCGGGTTCCTCTTAAAGAGGGCTAGAGAGATGACATGGAGGGGTAGTCTGCTCCACAGACTAGTGAGTCTTTGGGACACAAGTCTATCCCACTAACAAGTTCTATTAATGTCACAGACCAGATTAAGGCCTTGCATGTGGGTTGTGGAGTGGAGTTTGACTTACAAATATGCAACAATTCTGTCAAGGTTGGGTCTGAAATGGTCTTGTATGCCAGACACAGGTCACCTCTGAGCAGTCCATACAAGACTTAGTAGAGGGACAGGGCTTTTAGCCTATCTGTATAGGATAGGTGTTTGAGACCCTGGATTTACATGGTCAGGAGCCTCTGTGGACTCTCTAGCTGCTGCATGTTATTGGCAAGGGATATGCCGAAGGGGGCATTGTACTCGTTAATGGGTTTGATAAGGGAGGAGTACAGGTATGTTATGACCTCCTTTTTCCTGGATGAAATACCATTATTTATAAGGTGAACCATGTAGAAAACCTTCTGTACAACCGAGGCAATGTGGTGGTCAAAAGTCAGGCTGCTATCAACCTGGGTGCCCAAGTCCCTCACGACTGATTGCATGCTTAGTACGTTGTTATTAATGTGATAATTAGTGGAGATGCCATTTTCCCCAAAGGGAATAATGATGCATTTCTTGGCATTCAGTTTGAGGCACCAATCATTAGTTTGGTTAAGGCCCTCTTGGAAGATGTTCACATCACTAGGAGAATTTAAGACAGCACCAGCTTGCAGTCATCAGCAAATATGGTCAGCCACAGACAACTGATTTTGTCTTGCACCTCAGAAAAGTATATTCAAAACAGTAGAGGCCCCAAGACCGATCCTTGGGGCACACCACTCATTACAAGTCTACTACTAGAGGTGGCTTCCCCTGTTTTGACTGAGTGGGTTCTATCAGTGAGCCAGTTAGCTACCCATCTGGTAACATACGGGTTGATGCCTAGCTGGGAGAGTTTATCTATTATGCTCGAGTGGGGAATAGTGTTGAAGGCTTTGGCGAGGTTAAGGTAGGCAGTGTGGACCAAAACTGCTCAACTTCAAAGTTAGTATATTTAGAGATTTAAAGCTACAGAGAATGTAGACAATAAGAAGCACACTTGTTTTGATTTCTTTTTAAAGCTAATGTTTGTATTGTCAGCTTAATATGTTTACATATATCCTTTGTGATCACGGACAGTGCTTCAACTATTGCTACAACCTTAAATTGTATGTCTGTAAGTGCACTGAATTCATTCATTGGACCCCAGTATAAGGCACCATTGCCCATTGAGACACAAAGGAATAGAAAATGGAATAAGTAAACAAATACATGAAATTAAATTCATGGATATGGTACATGAATACTGTTATAACTAGCATAAACTGGGACAGACTATTGTTATTAGGATCTAGAAACAAGCTGTGCAAGGCTTAACCTGTACTGCAGAGCAGTATTATATTATATTATATCTTTCTGTGAGTTTTTATTAAATATAAGTACTACATTTATTTATTCATTTATTTGATATTTGTTTGTCAGGAAAGTGTGACTGGGATAATATCACATTTTCAGCAGAAGCTCAAGTTGATAAGCTCCAAATTGACATAATGTGGTTACAGTTACATAAAGTATTACAAAGCCTAATACAGAAGAAGGATATATTAATTGAGTAAAAATTCATCTTTACGTCATACAGTGTGAACCTATACATACATAGTGCAGATATTTGGACAGTTATAAAAACTGAAAAAGAGCATTTTTGATAGAGTATTTACATGCTGCGGTTCAAAGAGAAGACATTAAACACAATGAGCCCTCTTTTTAACATAAACGACTAGATAATATGGCCTAGGAAAAAATATATTTAGTGTTTGTTGAAGAAATAGATTTTACTAATTCCTCCTCTCTGAACATTGTCAAAGTATGCAGGTGGTGGAGAGAGGGAGAAGACTAGTTCAGCCTGTGCCAGTGCAGGATCAGAGCCAGGTTTTATTTAGGTAATCATTTTGTAGTGGTTTGAAGTTAGAGAGGTTAGAGCTAGATCTATTTTGCAGAGGGATAGAATTCCATTTTTTATCTACAAGAGTATGAGTAGAGACTTTGGGCAGAGGATTTGTGGGGTTTATATATACTGAGACAATGTTGTTTTCAGATCAGAGTAGTCTATTAGGGGGAATAGACAGCAGAACAGGAGTAAGAGCAAGGCAGTCATCGACTCTGGATATAATGTTGTATCTGAAGATAAGCTGTGTGTAACCTAAGGGTTGAGGCAGCTTGATCCAGTTCAACTTCTTAAGGGCAACTCAGTGATAGTGCAGAATTGTTTGTTGTGGCAAATGTTGCAACCTTACTATAGCATGCCTCCAGTTTAATGTTAATTGTAGCCTGAAGGTTGGTTAGGATCGGTGACCTTTTTGAGAGATGGAAGAAGGTAGGTAGTGGCAAGATTGGCTCTGATAGTGTCGCTAAGGTGTTTTTATGCCTGTACAGCATTCTTAATTTTTGGTGGGTCTTTTTATGTTATTTTAAACATGCAGGTCAAATTTAAGGTTATAATCTATAATCTCTCCAAGAAATTTTGAATGGGAGACTGCTTCAAGTATCAGTTTTGTTTAATGAAAATATTTTGAAATTTGCTTTATTGGGCATGTGTGATTTGAAGAAAAGTAGCAGTCATTTTTTTTTTTTTTAGGGTTGAGTAGTAGCTGGACATTTTGGAGCCATTTCTCAACCAAGGAAAAAGCTTCTCGCATGATATGGAGCAGATAAGGCAAGTCGTAAATGTACGTATAATTTTAGAGTCTTCAGCATATTGTATAAGAAATCTGGAAGTACAGAGATATAGAGGTCACTGATAAATTTAGAGGTCGCTGATAAAGATATTAAAGAGGAGATGACCAAGAATAAAGCCTTTAGGTACACCAGTGGAGACTTGTATGTGTGGTGAGAGAGTGTCCTGCCATTTCACGGACTGGAGCGTGTCAGTTACATAGTTATGGACCACAGTAATGAGGAAGGGGATAGTCAAAGCTGAGGCAGTTTACACAGGAGTTTAGGGAGAATGTTTGTATTGAAAGCTTTTGACAAGTCAAGAAATATGGTGGAAACAAGTTTGCCTGAGACCCTGTATTTGTTTATTGTGTCAGTGAATGGTAGGAGAACAGTAGTTGTGCTGTGTGTTAGACAGAACCTTGTTGGAATATCTGTTCTTGTAGAGAGACAGTGGAGGAGTTGCTTATGAATACATATTTTTAAGAATTTTTCAGATAGGGGATAATATTGCAATTGGCTGAAAGTTAGAGACATCAGCCAAGATGCTCCATTTATGAAAAGGGATAATATAAGATTTTTTCCATAGTGAGGGTATATAGGATTGAGATATGGAGCTATTGATAAGGATAGAGACTGGGTATGCTATGACATCAGCAGCTCTCTTTAGGTATTCAGGTAGGAGATTGCCAGGTGCAATGGAACAAGGTTTGAGTTTAAGTAGAAGTTTTTTTTTTTTTTAATAATTTATGTGGAGACAAGTTCTAAGTGGAAGTTGCTAGCAATGGATACACAGGGTAAACCAGATTCAGATGGTGATACTGGGGGGCAGTAAAGGAAGTGGTAGTGTGTACGGTTCATAGGTTCATAGGCTGGTACTAGGCTATCGGCCCTAGGGCCTATCTATACAAGCCTTGTCATAACAATTCCCTGGATATTTCTTCCCACAATATTTATTTCCCTGCACCCCTGTCTTGCTAACTGAGCTAGCTAGGTTCCAGATGTTGTAAACTTACATGTATATGAAGAATGATGGTTTTGGTCTAAACTGTTGTTTTTTTAATTACTGGGATGGGTTTTACTGAGGGGTGGTAGAAGCACTTAATGGGGGTGAAAAGTTTTTAGTTATGAAGGTAATGCTTTCAATGAAGTAGGCATTGATTTAGGTTGTGATTTCTAGTGGAGAGTTATCGTGTGAAAGGTTGGATTCCTTGCTTGCACCTGATGTATTGATGTCTAGAATTTGGGGTGGGGTGGGGGGGGGCATTTTTGTGTTGAAGTTGTAGATGGCTTTAATATTTGTTAGAAAAATATGTATTTAAATATATGTGAAATGCTAGTTTAAAAGCAAGGTAGTTTATAACGCATTTTATTCTATTAATCATATAACAGAAGGGATAAATTCATGTGTAAATGCAAGTAGCTTCTGAAACTGCAGTGTGCTTTGACCCCTGACCCTGGCAGCTGCCAGCTCAGCAAGCTTAATGTTATGCTTTTCATAAGTGATTATCTTCTGGGTCAGGAAATTAAAATGTGTAAATCTTCTGCTTCTTCCTGATAAGATAACTTGTCCTTGGATCTTCCTTTCCTGATGTAGTAATTTGTCCCTGTAAGATAAGAACACAGCTGGTGAGAAAGTGAAACAGTGAACAAAGAGGTGAATTTAAAGTCTGAATCTGCTATTGTATTCGAACTGATATGAGACCTTTAAGAAGTAACTTTACAGAAAGACATTATGACTGGCCAGCTGGATAGCAAGACCGTATTGTATCTAAAGGAAAAGTTTTTTTAAATGTACTGCATCAGCATTATTAGATGAATAGAATACTGTTAGTAAAAGTGATGTAGATGCCTTGTGACTAACCACATCAGTAAGGTGGGCATAACTTGAATGCAAACACTATAAAATATTCTGTACTTCCTGCATCATGTCAGACAAAATTCTGTACTTGTATGGTTTTTTGCCTCCTGGTGTACACTAGTAAACTTTTGAATCTGAATCTCCTGTGTATTGAATTCTGATTTTTTATTTAACAGTTTGGTCCTTCGAGCCAGATTTCCCTTGGTAAGCTGCAGATCAGAGTGTATCAGTGGTTGAATACTGCGCAGGAGAAGTTACCAAAATGGTTCTTCTTGAGTGAAAAGACCTCCGACTGAATTGTCGTGTGTAAAGAGGCTGGTCACTTTCTGATCTGTGGCCGAAGAGTGGAATTTGACCATTTTCAAGACCAGTAGGCTCAGGTAGGAAGAATTTGCCTTTTTTCTGTTTTAGATCAGGGACTAGGTTTCAGCATATTATTGTCAAGATTTGTTTTGCAGATCAGGGACAAAAGGAAGTACTGTATATTTTGTCATAGATCAGGGTAACAGAATAAGGTAGACAGTTATTCTAGATAAACTGTAAACAGGAACTAAGAAATTGGCATCACGTGATAAAAAAGGGTTACGTAACATTTTCTTTGACATGGGTAATCAGTGCACTAAAACCTCACGAGATCTGCCCCTAACCGAAGACGCAAAATACATGCAATTACAGCGTGCTGATAATGTTAGGTATTATACGAAATGGGTTAACAAATATGAATTTGATGGTAAACTAGATAAACTTACACTAGTTAAACTCCTTAAACAGCTTAAATCTGATGCAGGAGGTCAGGCAAAAAAGCAACGCCAACTAGGCATACCTCAAGCACACAGGTGGATTGAGGAAGCAAATCGTAGGGAACAGAAGCTTAAAAATTCAAAAACATTATTTTTAGACAAAGAGGATAATAACTTGGTAATAGCTACAGCGCCTCCTCCTCCTCCCTTGCCACCTCCCTTACCCTTTTCAGGATATGAAGCGAGTGGACAGGCTGGTCCGCCTCCGCGTTATCCTGAAGTTTCAGTAAGACCACAACCATTTGTTAGAGATCCTATTGAGACTAGGTCCCGAACACGTAAAACACATAGGGACACAGAATTATACCAGATAGAGAGAAATCTATAGGATGAGAGTGAGGAAGAAATATGCCCACTTATAGAAGTTCCAAATCCTCAGGCAGGACAGGAAGGGCAGGATCCAACACTCTTAGTATATAGACCATGGACACCGGAAGATATCCGGAAGGCTACTGAGGGAATCCCCCATCCGAAAGTTAATTTTACGAAATTTTTAGAAGATTTACAAGGCATGAGGTTAAGTTACCACTCGAATGGGGAAGAAGTAGAAAAAGTAGTAAGACAAATTATAGGTCCAGATTGGCACATGATTTGTGGCACCTGGAATCCTCGTAATGCAGAACTTAGGCCACTCCCACATAGTGACGCAGAGTTAGACAACAGAGTGAAAGGTCTGACAGACAGAATCTCTGAGAAATGGAAACCTAGAGCAGACTGGACTTGCATTAATCAATGCATACAACAGGAAAATGAGACAATAGATGGATATTATGCTAGATTATTAGAATGCTTTAATAATCATAGCGGTATGTCGGTTCCTGAGAACCAAACAACTGATTCTCCGTATGAACAACAATTAAAAAATGCATTTTTGAAAGGTTGCATTGCACCTATTAGTAGCTTCATTACGAAGCATATGATAGATCATCGAACAGGGAGGCTACAAGCCTTACTCGAATACGCTAGACATGCTGAGAGACATTTTAATAGTAAAAAGAAAAAGAAGGCGCAAGTCTTCACTGCTGAGGATGGAGCTGAAGTATTTGCATTGCAGTCAGGTAAAAAGGGCAAGAAGAATGCTCAGGGAAACAAGCAGTCTGATAAACGATCAGAAGATTTTGAAGAGAGGAAAAAGAGAGGTGAATGCTTCAAGTGCGGAAAGAAAGGGCATCTAGCTAGGGACTGTAAACAAAATAAGAAAGCAACGACGGAAGATAAAGGGGATGAGGACTGACTATATGATAGTGAGGATACATCATATGAAAGTCAGGAATCACCAGTAACAGCTAGAACAGAAAAGACAAATGCCAATGTAGTAGAAGGAGTAGAGGAAGTACAAATTGACTTAGACGAAAATGGAAATGAAATTTTAGATTTAGCATTGTTGAGCCTGGAGCTCTACCTAGCAGATACAAAACCACAAGTGACACTTCTGGTGGAGGGAAGGGAAGTCAAATTCCTGTGTGACTCAGGAGCATCACGGACTTTGATACACCCTCCAAGTTACCAGAACATTCCGAATCACCTGATTATATATTAGTGAAAGCAGCAAACGGACAGCTATACAGGGAGCCACTCTCCCATGATATAGCAATAACTGACCCTGTTTCAGGTATGACCCAGAGAAGTAAAGTAGTTGTTTCTGCAAAGTGTCCAGTAAACCTATTGGGCAGGGACCTTATGCAGATATTTGGCATAGCAGTAGTTCCAACTGTACAAGGTATGGAGGCACAGAGACAAATGGATACCTTTGTAGTGCGATCGGAGGGTGAAACTTTTTATTGGTACAGCCAGGACCTAGTCACGACTGGTCCAGGGGCAGTGACTGAGGAACTGATGAACGTAGCCATCAGTAAAGCCCCCTCCCTTGACACTGATCAACAGCATTTGTTACACTGTACTCTATACTACTGTACTACACCAGGACCTGATAGAGAGTATGAGCAAGAACTGTTTAGAAATCGTGCAACTAGATTGGTTTTGCGTACTTTGTACTGGGATACAGAGGGGAACAGTCTAGTTAGCTGTTCATTACCTCAAGAATTCCTTGCATTGTATAGATCAAATCAGTTGCCACATGTCAGCCTGACAAAGAACAAAAGTGTTAAATGGGCAGACTTAGGAGAAAAAGTAACAAGATGGGAGAAACAGACTGATATAGAACTGTCAGGACAAGGGATACAAAAACAAAAACTGAATTGGTTGACACAGACACATCCAGCTGTACACTTGCAATCTAGCGAGGACAGCTGATTAGCATTTTTATTAGAAGAAGAAGAAAAGGCCTTGTGTGAAATTCCAACAACTCTGTGGTCAACAGGCAAGTCAGATGTAGGACTTATTCGAACAGCAGGACCAGTTACAATTACCCCAAAGTCAGCTTTTAGACCACAGAAAAGACAATACCCTTTGAGAAAGGATGCAGAAATAGGAATTAAGCCTATAATAGCAGCATTACTCAAAGAAGGAGTACTGGTAGAATCTCCTGATTCACCATGTAATACACCCCTATTTCCTGTTAAAAAAGCAAACGGGGAATGGCGGATGGTACAAGATTTACAAGCTGTAAATAATGCAGTAATACCTAGAGCACCTATGGTGCCAGACCCACATACCCTGTTAAATGATTTAGAACCGCAACAGAAGTATTTCTCTGTGGTAGATATTAGCAATGCTTTCTTTTCAATACCTATACATCCTGTTAGTCAATATTGGTTTGCATTTACATTTCAGGGTAAAAGGTATACATATACTCGACTACCACAGGGATATTGTGAGAGCCCAAAAATATTTGCACAAGAAATGGCTAGCAACCTGGCAGGGTTTACCCCACCGGGAGGTAGTCAAATTCTACTTTATGTAGATGACATCTTGCTAGCAGCCCCCACCCAGCAGCAGTGCAAGGAGGATACTGTAGCATTATTGAAATTTTTAGCAATACAAGGACACAAAGTAAACAAAAGTAAGTTACAGCTTTGGAGAAAACAAGTTAGATACTTGGGATATGTAATATCCAATGAAGGTAGAATACTAGATGAGGAAAGAAAAACAGCAATTTTGCAAGCACCCAAACCAACAACCAAGAAAGAAATGATGTCTTTCTTAGGTACAACTAATTTTTGTCGGAGCTGGATACCAAATTATGCTTTAGAATCTGCTCCACTGACTGATTTGATATATAAGACACCAATGGCAGCACAAGATATTTTACAATGGACAACAGAAGCAGAAACGGCTTTCTGCAGGTTGAAGCAGTTGATAGCTTCTTCATTAGTTTTAGGACTTTCAAATTATCACAAACGTTTTTTTCAGACCATAGATTGTAAGCAAGGGTACATGACGTCGGTACTGACGCAACAACATGGGGACAAGCAACACCCCATAGCTTACTATTCATCACAGTTAGACCCAGTGGCGCGATCTTTGCCTCACTGTGTACAAGCAGTAGTTGCAGCCACAATGGCAGTACAGGCTTCGGCCTCAGTGGTGTTATTTCACCCTCTCACATTGAGAGTGCCTCATGCAGTTGCAATAATTTTACTACAAGAGAAAATGGCATACCTTTCTCCTGCTAGACATCTTTCATGTATGACTATACTGCTGAGCCAACCTCATATGGCAATTGAACGATGTACGACATTGAATCCATCAACATTACTTCCAACTCCTGCGGAGGGCACACCACACAGCTGCCTGCAGGAAATTGAACAGTTAGCTTTACCTAGACAAGATCTTACAGATATGCCCTTGGATAATGCTGAGGTGACATATTACGTGGACGGCTCATGCAGAAGGGGTCCTACAGGGAAGAATCTGGTGGGATATGCAGTAGTTACAGACACTGAAATTTTAGAAGCTCAATCCTTACCACACAACTTATCTGCACAAGCAGCAGATTTGGTAGCTTTGACGAGAGCATGTACTTTAGCAAAAAACAAGTGTGTAAACATATATACTGACAGTCAGTATGCTTTTTCTACAGTACATGTATTTGCACAACAATGGAAAAATAGAGAAATGATTACATCCAGTGGAAAACCTATTAATCATGCGCAATTTATTTTGGAGCTATTAGAATCTATTCAGTTACCTACCAAAGTAGCTATTTGTAAATGTGTAGCTCATACAAAACAACAGGATAAGATTTTAAAAGCTAATGCACGAGCTGATGCAGCTGCAAAGCAGACTCAGAAACTTTACTTTTAAATGAGGAATTACAACCCTCTGAGATTTTAGATTTAGACATGTTAAAAACAATGCAGACGCTTACTACAAAAGCAGAAAAACAAAAATGGGTAAAACGAGGTGCAATTTTTGAGAATGGACTGTACATTTCCAAAGAAAGAAAACCGATATTGCCGTCTAATTTATTTAGATATGCAGCTTTGTTGAGCCATGGGCAGTGCCATGTCTCAACAGGGGGGATGGTACAGTTAGTAAATCGAATATTCCAAACATATGGATACATAAACTACACAAAAAAAATTTGTGCAGCTTGTCATACTTGTAACAAGCACCATGCACAAGAAGCATTTAAAACCAAGCAAGGAAGTTTTCCTATACCACCATAGCTGTTCCATACTATTTGTATGGATTTCATAGAATTGAATAAATGTGAAGGGAAGAAGTTTTGTTTAGTTATTGTAGACATGTTTTCTAAATGGGTAGAAGCTTTTCCAACCAAAAACCCAGATGCAGCAACAGTGGCAAAAGCCCTGATAAAAGAAGTAATCCCTAGATTTGGCATTCCGGAGAGGATTTATAGTGACAATGGCACACATTTTGTGAATCAGACGATTCACCAGCTTGGGAGATGTTTTGGTATCTCCTTAAAGAACCATTGTGCCTACCACCCACAGTCAGCAGGACTGGTGGAAAGGTACAATGGTACCCTAAAAAGTAAGCTTAGGAAGCTAGTAGAGGAGACCCAAAAGAATTGGATATACTGTCTGCCTTTAGCACTGCTGGGTATGAGAACGGTTCCAAATGTAAAGGGTTTGACTCCCTTTGAAATGGTTTTTGGGAGAGCATATTATGTGCCTCAGTGGAAAGCTCTCATGCCTGCAGAGCAGGAGGCTGACAGTTCATTAGCAGAATATATGAAAAAATTGTTAAGGAATAAATCTGTTTTGCAGTTTAACTCTTTTTCAGATAAGGAACAGACCAGACCGGTGGAAGCAGTCTTGGCCCCAGGGCCATGGGTCTGGCCGAAAGTGACGAAAAGGAAAAACTGGGTGAATCCAAAGTGGGAAGGTCCATACCAGGTTCTGTTGGCAACGCCTACTGCAGTCAGAGTAGCTGAGAGGACGTCCTGGGTTCATTTGACGCATTGTAAATCGGTAAAGAACTTTCAACTTGATAAAAACTTTGAGACTGATACACAACCAGACCGAGATGGCCAAAAGCAAAGCGAATAGAAGTTTAGATCAACCCCAAAGATGTTGCATAATCATTTTGTTGTGTGCACATTTATTAACTGTAATAGTGACAATTTTTCTCTTGCTGTGGTTCATCCTACACACAACCACACAAGTGAAAGTGGGAAGGCGTGATGAAACGTCTATAGACTGGCATCCAAATTTTAACACATACCTGGCCATGAAACGTGTGTATGCAGAGACTATGAACATTTTAAATTGCTGGGTTTATACAGCTATACCAACAGCATATGGAGGACTGATAATGTCCGCTGTCCCTTTGGGGATAAATGAGACTTGGGAGAATTTACTTTTTGGTTGGGTTGGGAGGGTGGCCTAATGGTTAAGGTGTTTGCCTTACAAACACAAGATACAGGGTTTGAATCTCACAGGGGATAACTGGCTAGGCTTAAAATGGCTCGCAAGAGCAGTTAGCCTAGTACTAACCTATGAACCTATGACACAGGAACTGTGAGATCACAAGACAAAATAGCATTATTTTTACCTGTTACACAAAAGGGAATTGTGTGCTTTTTTAAAAACGATACCCTCCAAGTAGGATGGAGTAATTGTAATATTACAATATCCTACAAGTGTTACATTAAAGTTAAAAGTGGAGGTACTGTTTGTAATACTAACTATGATTCATATTTGAGCACAATAAAAACAACATTGAATGAAGTACGACAAAACCCTGTTTTGTTTAAACAATTGTCAGTTATAGATCAGAAAATGTTTCATGCAGGGCTGATGTGTATTAGTACTAAAGTAGAAAACTGTTATTTTATTTGTGGGAAAAAGGCATATAAATGGTTACCTGAGAATTGGTCCGGCAGTTGTTTTTTGGGTTATCTGGTTCCAGCAATAAGACATACTGCAGAATTACCTTTGGGTAAGATACGAAACATAAGGGAAACAGCTCGAAAATCTGAAGGTCCAGTTAAGAAACCTGTGAATCCAGTTGGGAAGATCAAAGCTGGTTGGAAAGACCATAATTCAGTAAAAGACAAAAGTGAATTGACTCATATGGACTTGGGTGACAGTGTTATATCCTGGGCAGGAATACTACCAGCCTATGGAGCAGTCAAATCGATCTGGGAGCTGAGGAAGTTGTCGAAACTTCTCGAAGTAATGAGAAATGCAACTTTTTCCACCCTAGAATTGGTGACTGATGAACTGAATGCAATGAGAACTGTTGTGCTACAAAATCGGATGGCTCTTGACTTCACCCTAGCAGCGAGAGGTGGTACGTGCGCGCTTATCAAAGAAGAATGCTGTGCTTTCATCCCTGACAATCGCCATGAGATAAATGATCACCTAGAGGTAATTCAGCAAGTATCAGCCATGACTGAAGCAGGCCCAAACCCACTGACGGACTTCTTCCAGAATCTGTTTGGGGGTGGGGTTCCATCCTAATGAACATTCTAATTGCTATTTGTGTGGGTATACTCCTAATAGGAGCATGTGTTTGCTGTGGAATTCCCTGCATGAAAAGATTAATCAAAGATTTTGTTGATGTATCTGTTACTGAAACTTTATACCAAGATATTGAAATTGAAAGATTGATTTCAGATGACGCTTTTTCTGAAGTATAGATTAAATGACTCACCTAGCTGAAAATCCTGAGTGGGAAAGGCTAGGAGATGAAATGACACTATGCATATTTCAAAATAGAATAAAAAGTATTAATAGGGGAAAATGTTAGAAAAATATGTATTTAAATATATGTGAAATGCTAGTTTAAAAGCAAGGTAGTTTATAATGCATTTTATTCTATTAATCATATAACAGAAGGGGTAAATTCATGTGTAAATGCAAGTAGCTTCTGAAACTGCAGTGTGCTTTGACCCCTGACCCTGGCAGCTGCCAGCTCAGCAAGCTTAATGTTATGCTTTTCATAAGTGATTATCTGCTGGGTCAGGAAATTAAAATGTGTAAATCTTCCACTTCTTCCTGATAAGATAACTTGTCCTTGGATCTTCCTTTCCTGATGTAGTAATTTGTCCCTGTAAGATAAGAACACAGCTGGTGAGAAAGTGAAACAGTGAACAAAGAGGTGAATTTAAAGTCTGAATCTGCTATTGTATTCGAACTGATATGAGACCTTTAAGAAGTAACTTTACAGAAAGACATTATGACTGGCCAGCTGGATAGCAAGGCCGTATTGTATCTAAAGGAAAAGTTTTTTAAATGTACTGCATCAGCATTATTAGATGAATAGAATACTGTTAGTAAAAGTGATGTAGATGCCTTGTGACTAACCACGTCAGTAAGGTGGGCATAACTTGAATGCAAACACTATAAAATATTCTGTACTTCCTGCATCATGTCAGACAAAATTCTGTACTTGTATGGTTTTTTGCCTCCTGGTGTACACTAGTAAACTTTTGAATCTGAACCTCCTGTGTATTGAATTCTGATTTTTTATTTAACAATATTGTTATCAGTTACCTTGTTTTATTTTTTAATCAGATTATGCAATCCTATGTAAAGTCATAGAATCTGGAATTACAGATAAACTCACTAAACTAGGTATGAACCCCTATGTCACAAGATGGGTTGCCAAATGGCTCACTGACAGAACCCACACTGTGACAGTAGCAGATGGCAAATCTGATTTCAGACCAGTGACAAGTGGAGTACCACAGGGTTCAGTCCTGGGTCCTCTCCTGTTTGGTATCTACGTTTCTGAAGTACAGGCTAACACAGAAGGTCTTTGGCTAACAAAGTTCACAGATGACTGCAAACTAGGAGCCATAATCGAAACTCATAATGAAATGGACATCCTACAAAAGGGCCGCACTCAGACAGATGTCTGGTGTCAAAGCCATGGCCTCAAGCTCACTGCCAAAAAGTGCATTGTCATCCCCTTTGGTAAAAACTCTGTACCCATGAGCTACCAGATAGGTGGTAGTCTACTTAACACCGAATGTGTGATAAGAGAACTTGGGACATAGGTGGACAGTAGTCTCTCCTTTAATAATCACATCGCCACAGTAGTCAGAAAATCCTTCTATGTTACACACCTCATCGCAAAAGGTTTCTCATCCAGGAAAAAAGAGGTCATTGTTCCCCTCTACTCGTCACTCATTAGACCCATTATAGAGTGCAACGCTCCTTTTGGTATGCACCTCACAAGACATCTACAACAACTGGAAAGGCCGCAGAAATACCTCACTAAGAGGATTACCAGCCTCAAACAGATGCCCTACGCAGACTGTCTCAAAAAACTCCAGCTTTACTCCGTTGCATATTGCCTACTCAGAGGCGATCTCTGCCTAACATACAAAGCTATGTCAAACCCAGAGCTGTTGGACATGCTCCACGTAAAGAAATCCCAATCCCTCCGAGCTACATGCTTTAGGGACCTGAACCTTGTCACCACAATAAACAGAATATGCTGGAGGGATAGATTCCTGTCCCAGAGACTTCCCATACTCTAGAACAAACTACCTATCTATATCAAACAAAGCTCCTCATTAGCACTCTTCAAGAAAAATCTTGATGATTGGATGGGAAATAGGAAATTCACCCCGGGGATCACCTCTGGGGCTCTGCTCGATAGTCATCCTCATCCTTGGTACTTGATGTTGTCCTGTGTTGTATATCACAGTCATCCTCATCCTGGGTACTGGATGTTGCCCTGTGTTGTATATCATAGTCATCCTCATCCTGTGTACTGGATGTTGTTTTGTGTTGTATAAGGTATAGCATACTTATCTTCATCCTGGATACTGGATGTAGTCCTGTGTTATATAAGGTATATCATACTCATCTTCATCCTGGGTGCTAGATTTAGCCCTGTGTTGTATACTACAAAGTGTGGGAGTGAATGCAGTTTTCATATAACCTAGAAACATAATATATTACCATGCAGGCATTCCATATCATACCAGTTTTGACAATGGTGTTTGATACTAAAATCTGTTCCTCAATTCCCTTCTGTTTCATCTCCTAACACAAATGAACTGCCATGCTTAAACACCCATTTCTATTTACCAGACTCCCTGTCTACTAAGCTGTGCTTAATATATTCAGGGGACTTCAATAAAGCCTACACAGAGTTATTTTCCATGTAGGCATAGTGGCATGGAGCTTACATGGAAGTAAGCAGCTGTCCAATCCAGAGCAGAGGGGAGTGCACGAGCATGCAGACACTGAAGTGTCTGTGGCATGCAAATCACCACACTAGTAGTTGAACTGCATGCAAATGAAGGTGCTGGAGTGCTCCAGCAAGCAGATAGGCAGTCCTGCAGACCCCATGTTGGTATCCAAAGTGTACATGGAAAATGTCATTGTGAAAGAAAGTAAAAATGGAACAGGGGCTGTAAAAGCTCATTTAGAAGGTCAGAAATTGCATAGCAGGCAAATGTACAACATATGAAAAACTAAGTCCTGTGTGTCCAAAAAAAATAATGCAAAATAATGTAATAAATATTTTTTTTTAATACCCATATTATGGTTGCATGGCGGGCAGCAGACCGCAAATGTGCCATTATGCAAAAAAATATATATATATATTATAAAGTATAAAAACTATAAATAAGAAATATGTAAGATTAATGCATTATAGGGCCCTGCATGGAGTAAGTATGACAGTAGATTTCATTGGTTGCTAAGGAAGTAGGCCATGGAATAATGTAGTATCCAGGTTGTGTGAATGAATCTTTATGCAAATGAGCTGGGGTTACTGAATAGCAAATGGGCTACTGTGTCTGCAGATAAAATCCATGTAGCCCCAGAACTGTGTTGTTGTCCACAGAAGAGCAAGCTGACATCAAAAGGGGCTGTGTCACTATATGTTCCAGTGGACTGGAGCTCAGCGGCAGCCGTTTGCATGGGGAATATCTCAACTAAGCAGGAGGCTGTGTCCAGTGCTGATAAGCTTTGTTTCACTGTGGGGAGCATGTTTTAGCTGGTTCGAGCTATGCTAAGCATGCCTGTGCATAGGGGTGTATCCAGACTGCTGAGCAGTGTTTATACCAGCACTGCAGGTTTGCATGCTGCGCCGCAGTGCTTAATGGGATAGGCAGTTAAAAAAAGGAAATTGCCTGGGAAAGCCAATCATGTTGATAACCCCTGTTCCACTTACACTGGGCCATTCAAACCCCTCATTGATGTACCTGGCAGGTGGAATGCATCATAGTTAGTCAATCACACAGGCTGCATCTGCAGCAGGGCATTACAAAGTATGCATATACCCTACAATCTGATTTTCTCCCATACTCTGCACCATCGGAGTACAGACTTGGGAATTTTAACTGACAGAATGCTAGGAGCTGCTACTGCTCTGCTACATCTATATGTGCTAGAGGCTGACATCAGTGCTGATGCTGCAACTGACAAAAGGCCTAGACAGAGAAGGAGAGGAGTGTTCAGGCCCAGGGTAACCTTCCAGGAACTACATGAATTGGAGATTGTAGAGCACTACAGAGTGGACAGGGACATACTACGAGAACTCACTGAGCTCTGCTGCCTTCAACTCAGACCCAGAGCCAACAAATGGGAACCCATCCCAGTGGAAACAATGGTATGTGTAGCCCATAGAATACTAGCTACAGGTACTTTTCAGAGACCAACTGGGGACACGATGGGGGGTCTCACAGGCACCTGCATCCAGCATACTCCACCAGTTCCTGGCTGCCATGCAAACACATGCCAGTAAGCACATATATTTACTCCACACCCCTGAGGAGAGGGCTAGCATATGCATCTCTTCTACCATTTAGCACAATACCCTGAGACACTGGGTGCCATAGACTGCACTCATGTACACATCAAAGCACCACCTGGTGAGGAGGATAGAGGAGGGTAGAGTCTATATTGCCTGCAAGGGGTATCACTCCATCAACTGCCAAAATGTTATTTTACCTTGAGGGCTGTGATTGCGTGGCACACTGGTTTTGTGGAGTATGTGTTTCATGGTTTGTGTTGGGGGGGGGTGGAGGTTGCTTGGATGTCTGCTTTGTAGGGCACAGCAGTGCAATATTTAAGGACTTCGTGTAGGCCTTGGCCCCTTTCTTAGTCTGTGAGATGGACATTAGTGAGGTGGGAGAGTACAGCATCACAGAGGGTAGGTACAAATACTGTCCACTGTTGAGATTTATAGGTTCATAGGTTCATAGGTTGGTACTAGGCTATTGGCCCTGGAGCCTATACAAGCCTAGCCATAACAATTTCCTGGCTATTTCTTTCCACACTATTTACTTCCCTGGACCCCTGTCTAGCAGAGTGACTGATGTGATCCCCAGGGTGAATTTCCTTTCTCCCATCCAATCATCAAGGTTCCTTTTGAAGAGGGCCAAAGAGGCACTCTGCTGGATATGTATGGGCAGTCTATTCCAGAGTCTGGGGAGTCTCTGGGTCAGGAACCTATCCCTCCAGCATGTTTTGTTTATTGTGATGACAAGATTTAGATCCCTGGAGCATGTGGCTCTGAGGCATTGGGATTTCTTTAAGTGTAGCATTTCCAACAGCTCTGGGTTTGATATGACCTTGTATGTTAAGCAGAGATCACCTCGGAGTAGACGATAGGCGACAGAGTATAGCTGGAGTTTTTTAAGGCAGTCAGCATAGGGCATCTGCTTTAGGCCTGTGATTCTTTCACTGACCTTTTTCTGCTGCCTTTCCAGTTGTTGCAGATGTCTTGAGAGGTACATACCAAATGGGGTGTTGTATTCTATAATGGGTATAATGAGGGATGAGTACAGTAGGACAATGACCTCCTTTTTTCTGGATGAAAAGCCCTTAGTGATGAGGTGTGCTACATAGAAGGATTTCCTGACTGTTGTGGCGATGTGGTTATTAAAGGTGAGACCACTGTCCACTTGTGTCCCTTAGTCTCTTATCACACTTTCAGTGTTTAATGCACTGTCAACTATGTAATAATTCATGGGTACATATTTTTTTCCCAAAGGGGATAACTATACATTTCTTGGCATTGAGCTTCAGCCCATGGCTCTGGCACAAAGCATCTGTTTCTGTAAGGCCCTTTTGTAGAGTATCCACATCATTTGGGGATTCAGTAATGGCTCCCAGTTTGCAGTCATCTGTGAACTTTGTTAGCCAGAGTCCCTTAGTGCTCACTGCCTTAGTGCTGGCCTGTACTTCAGAGAAGTAGATGCCAAACAAGAGAGGTCCCAGGACTGACCCAGAGGTACTCCACTTGTCTATTGTCTGGAGCTGGATTTGGAGTCAGCTACTTTTACAGTGTGGGTTGGAAGACAGCAACTTGGTTTTATTTGGGATTGCACGATTCATGCATGAGTGGATGTGCTCATACAGTGCCTTAGTGTAGGACTCAGCAGCCAAACTTTCAGTTCCCATCTGCATGGGTGTCATGAAGTTTGTAACTTCTGACTTGAGTAGCATGAGTTTGGCCTTGGAGAAGTTTTTAATGGTGGTTTCCTTACTGGGGGGTGGGGGTGGGGTGTGGATGTTAAGGGTGATTAGCTTATGGTCTGACCTGAACAACGAGGGGGTGACCATAGGTGTGGAGCATCAGTTTCCCATGTTTATAATGACCAGGTCTAGGATATTGGAGCCCCTGGTGGGACTATGGATTAGTTGATCCAGGGCATTGGAATGTATGAATTCCAAGAACCGTTGGGCAAAGGTGTTGGTGCATAAGTAGTTTTCCCAGTTAATGGCAGGGTAGTTGAAATCACCCAGTATTAGGGTGTTTGGTTGTATATTAATATTTTCCAGTATGTTTAGAAACATGTAATGAGAATCTTGGGGCATGGTGGGGGATCTGTAGCAAGCTACAATTTGGATTGCAGTCTTACCTAGTGTTGGTTGCACTCAAAGAATTTCAGACCCATTATGTTGGGCAACTAACCTGGTGGTGTGAATATCCTTGGTGAATATGGACACTCCTCCACCTTTAGTGTTTCGATTCTGGTTTGGTGGCCGAAAAGCATGGTAAGAGTTGTATGAGGTATGTCCACAATTTTGCATGCTATTTTTCGACATTTTCAAATGATTTTATGATTATTTGGCAGTTCAGTGTTAAACATTGTGGGATGAGGTCAGGAAGGGGGAAGAGACATGTGAGTGTCAGATGTCATACCTGTCAGAATATGCATGCTACTGCAGAAGCTGCTGGTCTGTATGTTTGTAGGGGCAGACTGTGATACATGTCCCTGTCGTTTGACCTTTGCCCCCAACCCCTTTATGTATGGATGTTGTCTGGATCCCTTGTTCTAGGGGGTTGTGAGGTATGTTAGTTCTGTATCACGTAGCTTAGCATACAGCTGCATATGTTGCAGGCTGCAGGTGCTGCTTTTTGCCTATGACTCATAGTGGGAAGTGTGAACATGTTGGAGGACAGCATGCTTTATGTGTCACTGAGAGAGCAGTGTCAGCTCTGTCATTACTGCAGATCCAGGATGAGGGTACCCATAACAGTCTAGTCGAGGCATGTGCTTAAGGTACATCTGTTATGTAACAGTGCCAGTCAGAGAGTAGTTGGTGACATATAGGTAGGCTATACGAATATGTAAAGTGTGTCCCTACTTACAGGATTAGACTTGCTAGCATGGGTAACAGTTAATTCAGTAGCAGCAACCTGTTTTGGTTCAAACTGCATGACACGGTCATTATTTGCTGCATTCACAAGAATGTAATTGAAGTGCAACACACTGGATTCGAACCCAGGACTGTGGGTGGCAAAATATACTGTGTTCATTGCATTTAACAGACTGAGCGACTGAGTCAGTGCTAATGCAGGTGTATTTGCAAGATACATGTGCATTCATATAGTCTGTGATACAGGAATTGCATTAGCATGGGTTTTCTAATGGGTATGAGGTGTGACACTCAAATGTCTGTTATGATTTTCTAATCTCAATCTTTAATGACTTTCCAGTACTTTAGCAGACAGATATGTTTTTCTGAAACTGTACAAATCTAGGGAGCACAACTGTGGATATTCTGCATCAGTCTGTATAGTTGACAGTTGTACCTGTTATCCCAGGTCTCACTTATAGCCATTTATTATTTGGCTGTGTACTGCTGTAGTGTCTGTATCACAGTCCCAAGTACACTACCAATTTCCTCATTATATGTACTTACAGTGTGTTAGTGGCAATCAGGATATGTTGGTGGATACACTTGCTTTAATTCAGAGATGAGTGGCCTAGTGGGCTAATGCAATTTGCTGTAGTTGACAGGGGTTTTAGATGTGGCAGCGGTGATTATTTTGCAGATGTGCCTAACACTGTCAGAAATACATAAGATGATTAAGGCACTTTTAAGCAGTTTTAAGCAGGTTTGAGTGGGTTTGCACAGTGCAGCTCACCACTTATCTCCACTTAAACCCTCTCTACAAAGAAAAAAAGAAAAAAAAGAATGATAGGAAAGTGGTGAAATGGGGGCAAGCAGGAAGAAAAACATACTGAAAGGCAGGTATGGATGTGCTGGATGGGTGTAGAAAACGACCATAGCTCTCTATTTCCTGTACAGCAACAACTGTGGAAGTTTTACAGAATTTGGAATTTGGAGCCTCACACCCAAGAGAGAGGGGTGAAGGCAACATAATGTGTTCATTAATAAATGTAATAATTACTTCTGTCCAGTGAACATGTGTGTGAAATGGAGAGCTATGTAAGGAGAAAGTGGAATGTTAGAGAAGTGATATAGGTACATGTGTGGAGGTAGGTTGGGTAGGAGAGGTTGCATTTGCAGGCAGACAAGACAGCATACAGGGCTGGCATGTGACACATGAGGGAGGTAAACACCTTGCACAGGGATGGTGTTGTGGAATCAGAGGGCCATGTGCACCTAGACCACAGCAGTGTGACTGATCTTCCCACCCATGGGCAGTCAACACTGCTCCTTCACTGCCTCAAAGGTGGCTATGCTGGAGGCTCGGCTCCAGGGCCAACAGGCCTTTCTGGGTTGGTGAGTCTGCTCTCAATGCCCCGCTGGCGTTGCTCATGCCCAAGATTAAGTATCCTGTGCACCATCACTGGTAGATTATCATGGGTAACAACCCTCCCTCCAACCCTGCTCTCAGGGGGGGCGACGGGCCCCATCCCCTGAGGCAGTTCCACCTGTAGGTGTTGTAGGGCTAGCGGATGGGAGCACCACTAGCTTGGGTTCCAGACATTCCGGGACCAGGTGCTACGGCTGTCTGAGATAGGGTAGCAGGATCACCAGGAACTGGCCTACCCAGTCGAGCTGTGGTGTTGAGGTATTTCAGTGTTTATATTTCAATATGTATAGGCTAATAATGAACAAACGATTTAGTTAGTTATAACAGCATGCCAGAACATTACAGATAACCCAATAACATTACATTACATAGTATATTGAACACAACAATAAGTAAGATACAGTCAGTATAGTAACAGCATGCCAGTTATTGTTACGGTATAAGGCCAACAACACAGGTAATTCAACAAGATATGTTAGTATACAACCATTGTAATACATGACAATAATAAAACACAAAGCCCAACATAACATTTAGGGAAAAACATATGTTAATAGTAAACCATAACCAATGTATAAAAATAATAAATTATGATGAAGATAAGGGGTGGGAGAAGAGAGAAATACAGTCCATTAATACCAGTATAGGTTATATAGTTTGCAAAAGTACTGTAATATACTCTACAGATCTGCCCTTCCTTTATGTATAACACTACCCTACAGCTGCTGTAGCACATACATACCTCTCAAGCTATCCGCATGGGACAGTATGGGCTAAACAGTAACACCTACAGGTACACAACTACAGAGGACTATTAAATACCAGGTGGACCTATATAACTACCAAGCTGTACTGTGGATTGATGAAGTATGACTATGCTATTGACATAATCATGTCAATGACTGATCTGTGACAGAGGGATTAGGCAACAGTGATTACAGTCCATGACAGTGTGACACTTGAGAAGCATGTATTGTGTACAGTACAGAGAGTATATGACTATCATGCCATCCTTGGCAGGCATGGGGCTTAGACCGTCAACAAACATTCACAGACACACCAGGCATACAGTCATACCAAGATTACACATTTTATTTAATGTATTAACATTTACTAGTATTGTACTTGTTGACTTTAATTTATGACGTCTTATCACATTTCTAATCAGTGCTGTTAACTTTCTGTTATATCTGAACACACAAATTATTAATCCATACTACAGGCTACTGCACCCATTTACCTGCAATTCCTGCGGGGAGAACATCTGCTAACAATGCATAACTGATTCAGTAATATTTACTAGTACCTGTTACTGGATTTGAACCCTGGTCTATGTGTGACAAAATGCACAGCACACACAGTATTTAACAAACTGAGCTACGGAGTCACTGCAAACTATTGACTCACTAATATTTGCCTAGAGCTCATCTGGAAACAAAATATGACCTGGTATTAGTAATACAGTTTTATACTAAACAAGACTGCAGTGACACTTGAACACACATGCATGAGATTCATGCATGACAGAGATACTAGGTAAACTGTACATTAATACATAGAATGCAGGTGTACACAATAAACTCATAGTGGGTGGAAATATCTGTGACATGTACAAGCCATATCAGAATACTGGGTTGGCTACCTGACCCATATACAGTTGCAGATAGTATATTTGCAGTCTACAGAAAATAGTTTCATACTTGCCTGCAGCACCGTACAGGAATGCATATAGCTGAAATGCAATGGTTAGCACAAGACAATCTTGATATATACAATCTACCTTGGGAGTTCCTGATATTGCTTCAGCTGATAGTGCAGAACAAATGTCATTATGCATATACCTTGTAGTACAACTCTAAATCTACAGTTCAGCATAACACTCTTCCTTAGCTAACCTTGAGTCACTTAGTGGTATTCTTTGCATTTGTATTTCAGAGCAGATGTCATACTCGATTTCATGAACAACAGCCCTACTGCACACATATTGCACAACACAGCTTTATTAGGGGTGCCTTCATGCAGTTATTGATATATTTTCAAGTCTTTATTGCAATATATTGCAATATAAGGTGAAGTCCCAAGATTAGAAAAACTCCCTTATCAGCCTCAACAAAAAGTTGAGATCCCTCATCAAATCCTCTAAAGCTAACTACGAATACAGAATTGCAGCAGATAGTAAAGACAACCACAAGGCCTTCTATAGATATGTTAAGAATCTCCATGGAAATACCCAGATTTGCTCTGAGTTACTGCACAATGGTACCTCCTATTCCGAGACAACAGATATTGCCAATATACTGGCTGACAGATTCAATGTCAACTTTACCCATCTCTCCCCCACCAAAGGACCAATCACAATACCAGTAGATTGCCAGGTACCCAGTATTACTGCTGCACAGGTTATAAGAGCATTGTCCAATGCCAATAATACAGCTTCTATGGGTCCTGACAATATCTCTGGCTGTGTTCTACATTAACTACAGAGTGAATTGGCACCTCACTTGTGTGCCCTGTTCAATCACAGCCTCACCTCAGGCTTTGTCCCTATCGAATGGCGCACTGCTGCACTCATCCCTCTCCACAAAGGAGGAGTGACTACAGACCCTGGGAACTATCATTCCATTAGCCTGACAAGTCTGATATGCAAAGCTATGGAACGCATCATCGTGGACCTAATAAACAAGGTTACAGGAAATTTCCAAACTCTGAATCCTACACAGTTTGGTGTTGTGAAGGGTAGATCATGCCTGCTCAACTTAGTCAACTTCTTTGAGTCAGTCACCAGAGCTGTGGATGAAGGCAAGGTGGCTCATACAGCCTACCTTGATCTCGCCAAGGCCTTTGGTACCATTTCCCATTCAGGAATCATAGAAAAATTCACTAAGCTAGGCATCAACCCCTATGTCACTAGGTGGGTTGCAAACTGGCTAACAGGTAGAACCCACAGTGTGAAAGTAGCTGACTCCAAGTCAGACTGACAACCAGTCATGAGTGGAGTCCCACAGGGATTGGTTCTGGGTCCTCTCCTGTTTGGTATCTACTTCTCTGAAGTCCAGGCCAACACGAAGGGACTCTGGCTGACAAAGTTCACAGATGATTGCAAGTTGGGAGCTATTATTAACTCCCCAAGTGATGTTGACATTCTACAGAAAGGCCTCACTGAGACCAACGACTGGTGTCAGAACCATAGCCTTAAGCTCAATGCCAAAAAATGTGTCATCATCCCTTTTGGGAAAACCCCAGTTCCCATGAATTACCACATTGATGGTAGTCCACTGAACACAGAAGGCGTTATAAGAGATCTGGGAACACAGGTTGACAGCAACCTCTCTTTTAACCATCACATTGCCACTGTGGTCAGAAAGTCCTTCTATGTGGCACACCTCATTACTAAGGGTTTTTCATCCAGGAAGACAGAGGTCATTGTCTCCCTCTACTCTTCCCTCATTAGGCCAATCATTGAGTACAATGCCCCATTTGGCATGTACCTCACTAAACACCTGCAACAACTGGAGAGGCGGCAAAAGTACCTCACAAAGAAGATCCTAGGCCTTAAACATTTGCCCTATATGGACAGACTAAAAACACTCCAACTATTCTCTTTCTCATATCTCTTACTTAGAGGCGATTTCTGCTTGACCAACAAAGCCATGTCTGACCCATCTCTGTTAGAAATGCTACATCTAAAGAAATCCCAATTCCTCCACACCACACTCCTCAGAGACCTCAACCTCATTACCACAATCAACAGAACATGCTGGAGGGACAGGATCATAACACAGAGACTGCCCATGCTATGGAATAGACTTCCCATACATGTCAAGCAGAGCACCTCACTGGCCCTCTTCAAGAGAAATCTTGATGAGTGGATGGGAAATAGAAAATTCACCCCAGGGATCACTCCAGTGGCTTTACTTGACAGAGGCACTGGGAACTAAGTTAGGGTGGCACGATGCCAGGGTAATCCTATGGGCTTGGCTTGTAAAGGCCCCAGGGCCATTAGCATGGTACACACCTATGAACCTATGAACAACAGTTTATATAATACAGGTGTGGCAATACAGCTGTAATTCCACAATTATTACAGTAGAAACTTTGTTTCATGAACATTATCAGGTTTCATACTTTAAGCTTTATTGCACTATACTTGGCAGTAGTCAGTTATTGCAGTACAGGCCTACATCCGCATTCATTGAAATAGGCAAATATGTACTGTATACACCTACTGGCAATGAATGAATTACTCTATCTTGTGTATTTAACCATAGATTGCAAATTAATCTGTACTCACCACACTAATGGCACAATCTGGCCAGGTGCCCTGCATGGGTGTCTAATTTGTGAGCACTCTCCTCTGCAGCTGTAGGGAGAGAAGCACACCATTATGAGTACCTGTCTATCACACATTCAAATTAGGTATTGGTAAAATGATGCTAACAGTACTTACAAATGTAGGGCATTTCCATCCCAAGCATCCTGGACCCAGGTATCCAGAAGTCCCCTCTTCTGCCACTTTAGATTATCATAATGGTGACGGACCAGCTCACCTGTGCGGGGGATACCTGTTGCACTGGTGCGATCATGTGCCAACTGGTCCCGGGCCTCTGACTTGTACTCCTATCCCTGCAACTGGCCCTGCAGCAACTGGTGTTCATGGTCTTTCACAAGAAGTCCAACTATGATCCTGGACTCCAGAATGCCCCACTGCTGCACCCGGAACCACGCACCCTCTCCAACACATGCCATAGTTCCTGCACAGTTCAAACTCCAACAGAATATGCTGTATTCCTGCCTAGTGAGCTTAATATAGCCTGTTTTCCTGCCATTGCACACCATTATGCTATTTTTAAAACTGCGACGGGTCATTTATTACTGCGCAAATCAGCTTACCTGAGCTGAGCACTGCTTAAACTGGCAATGCTCAGCCATGCTCAGCAGTGTTAAACAACAGACAGTAGTACTGATGGTCAATGAAGAATGGAAAGTAAATGGCTTAGAGTATAAAAACTTTATTCCATGCTTTCATCACAACAGGACTTCTTCAGAACAAATAAAAAAAAACAACGCAAGACAAACTCATTAATATACTTGATTCAAAAAGCTGTAAGCCAATAAAAAATTTCTGGGCAATTGATTAATTAAAGCCACATGAAACCACACTTAAGTTCTTAAAGTAGCATAGATAGTGGAGTGGCATCATTTAAACAGTGCTTTTTGTCAGCCCTCAATTTAATCTGCCAAACAGTTTCTTTTTGTTCCACAGTGTTCTTATGATCACCCCCGCTAGGATCAATGAATACTTCTTCTAAAAATAGTGTGGCCATTGCAACTTTTGTAGATACATTTCAGAAGGGCCGTACATTCTTTTACCACATTTGAAATTTACCATACAAGTCCCTGGTCATTTTTCTTGTGGAAGCTGGGTGGTAGTATATATTGGATTATGCAGCAGCTATGATGCGTGTTATGTAGGGATGACTACTCATTCCTTAAAGGAGCATATCAGAGAACATGTATACAGCATCAAGAGTAAGGATTCCAACAATGCCTTATACAGACATACTACAGAATGTACAAAATATAAAAAAATGACTAAGCCCCCAAAATTCCTGAGGTTAATTTAACTGATGAGAATTTTGTGAGTCCAAACATGACTTGAAAGTATGTTTTTTGAGATGCAGCTTTTGAACCAAGAAATGAAAGCTGAACCAAAGCCCATGAAATGCATAGAGTCAGGCACTGAATTATGATTTACCAAATGAAATGTTTTGGTAAGTGTAACAAATCACATGTAAGGAACCCCTCATTTAAAGGGGAAAGAATGCAATCTGCCATGGCCAGCAGAGCAATCTAAGTACTTCAACACAGAGTAAAGCCATGCTTAATCTACAAAGGCCATGAATCGTGAGATAGTCTGCGGTTTGCTAGTAAACTAGTTTCTCAAGTAATTTGGTCATTGATCTTAACAAGAAGATGGATCTATAACTCAATGTAGAATGTGGAGTGCATAATCTCTGGGGGGACAAACAGTGGCTGATTTCCAGCTGGGAGGAAAGATACTTTATTTTTACATCTTTATTATACCACAAGTGAAGAATGACATAGGCACACCTACATTAACAGATAAGAAAACAAACCATAGTGATATTTCTTATAAATTTCATGTTGTATACACATATATTTTCCCTATAAAAAATATCATTCTCTTCAACATTACATATAATATTTAGTTCTTCTCTTTCCTTACATTTCATTTCTCTTCCGGATCTTTATTCTGCATATATTTTCTTACAAATACCATATATTTCGATGCAATTTGGTCCTTTTCTTTTCTGAAGATTCCATACCTAGTTCTTTTATTTCCTTTACAGTATTCTGTACTTCACTTACACATTTGGTTTAACTTACTGTGTCTAGGAAATTTAGATTCATTATCCCAGCTGAAAATAATTATTTCCTTACTTGCAATCATTTGTTTCTTCAACATTTCTGTCAAAAAGTACTCTACAGGTCATTTTAAAAAAAATCTCTTTCTTGGCAGTTGCCTCAGAGGATTAAGGATCCATTAGCAAGCTGTTTGCTGTGGTCCAGTGGTTTAAGGTTTGATTCCCTCAGCCTACATTGCCTAACTGTGTGATTCGAAGCAAATTTCTTAACCAGACACCAATCCCGGGCTGAGTCTGAAACAGGTCCATGGAGATCAGTACTCTACCTCAGTACACAAATTCAAACAAAATAAATAAACAAAAGACCTCCAGCATTTACTAGCTACCTGAGGAAAAATTCTCTGAAGTCTTCTTGGGGAATAAAAATACATATGCAAATACTTCTGCACAGAAGTCCTAAATTGTATGTACTTATAGTGGCAGACTAAAGACATAAAGAAAGGGGCTTGTTGATAACATCTTTAAGCAGTTTAAGGAAATAGTTACAAAATCCCATCACTACATGGATTTCATTATTAAGAAGATATATAGATATGTCACATGTTATATCCATCTCCCTTAGGGAGTAGATTAGAAGTCCATATTTTTAATACAGATATTCCTCCCATGATTCCACATTTGGCATGGTAGCCAGGGTGAATAGCTAAGACATGCCAGTGAGCTGCGCTGTACATTCATTAATAGCATTTACTCCCAGACATTTTCTCAATTTCCTTATTAATTCCCACACTTAAAAAAGTGTTGGTGGTATTGACAATAGTGTGTCAACTACTTAAATAACTTGTACTTCATTTCCCTTTTGTGTGAATGAACAAAAAAAATCTGCTTACTATTTCCCAATGTTGCATTCAGCATGTATTACCATTTCCATTCTGCTTTCATTTGTCTGGAATTACCTCATAATACCTGGTACTGCACTTTCCTTTTGAATGACAAGTTTGTTTCAGTTGTTTAAAATATTGAAGTCTGTGTCATTACACAATCGGTTTTGCTGATTATATAACCTAGCGATAAAAGCACTGAACTGTTAATACTATGTTTCCTACTGGTTCTTTGTTCATACTGTTTAACTCTCAGTAAGACCTGAAAACTTGAACAAACTTTTCAGCTACCCACAAAAACAAGAAGTTATGTTCAGTCTGAAAATTAAGTGAAAAAAAGCCTTTTTTTATTTCATCTTTATGCATCACATTTTTCAACCACTTTGAATGTTTTGACATTTTCTTTTCCAAGTAATGATACTTCTAGTCTATAAAAAGTATCACCTGAGATTTCAGATCTGTAAACAAAGCTTCTAAAATGTCTATACCCTAATGTTCTTCTAGTCTTTCATATTAATATTCTCTCCTACAATTCAGCCTAGATTCCTGAAATGTCTTCTTTCCTTTTCTGTAGCTCACTGTTGCAGTTTTCTGTGTTTCACTGAGATCTGCATATTTTATTAGTGGCACAAATAAATAAATAAATAAATACGTTACCAGAGAGCACTTCAGAGACCTTTAATAAACCCAGGCCCTCAGTTTCAAACCTTGAAACAGTTATCTAAGGCAGGATGGAAGGCAGTAGACTAAGACAAGCCCATAAAATGAGTACGAAAGCAATCAGTTAAATAGATGATCCCAACAAAATTAACTTGAGTAGTTAGATAGAAAAGACATAAGTAAGGAAGAATATAATCAAAATTTAAAAGCAAAATTTGCCAGTTCAAATCCAAATTCAGTTCCCCTATGGGAAAAAGTATTTAAATGTGTTTATCAATGCAGTTTTTTAAATACTAACATTAATATTTAATAGCAGCAATGCAATGTTTATCTGTTTCGCTCTGACACTAAACAGTTTCAAAAATACCCAAAGGAGAACTTTTATGATCTTGCAATAATGCAAAACTACTGGACTGTGCACATTTAATGTGAATACCCTTCAGGTGTGTGTATTCTTAGCATAAATTACCTTTTAGTTTCTTCTAAGTAAACAAGACTGCAGGGGCACTTGAGGTCATAAATTCCAAAGTAACTGTTTCAAGTAAATTCAAAAGGGAAATAAATATGTTTATACATACTTCTGTCGCTGTCTGTCTCTCCTGTGTATCTTCCCATGACTACAGGCCCCTTGTTTTACTTTTCAGGACCATAGCTGCAGTCTTCTAAACTCTGACAGTGACCTGTGTCTCACAGTATTCCCTCTTGTTTAAGGTAGCGTAATCGAGATACTATATATAGGTTCTGAGGGTAGGGACGGTTGGGGTGGAGGGAACTTCTCCTCATGCAAAAATACTTTTAAATGTGTTACAGCAACATTCCAAGTTCACTGTTAGTTGTGCTAAACCATACTTTATCAGACTCCTGATACATTCTGAGTACATTGTTCACATTCTAACAAGGAGTAGGTTCTATCTATAGCATGGTGGGTATCCCCGGTTTGACATGCTTTTTGCTGAAGAACATAATATGAAAGGCCAGCTTTGTTTCTTCCATTGCATCTCTGGACTGCTATTTCCTGTGTTTAGATTGCATAATTTTGTTGCTTTTAATAGAATAATAACTCATTGTACCATCCTGTTGTGTAGTACTGCACTTCAGTTCTCACTCAACCGTTATCTGATTTGATTTTCTTCAAAGTTTTTCTAAGTATTTTTGTAAGCACACATTTTTGGGCAGCTTCTACAAGCTGCATTATTGTATCTGATCCAGATTCCCTCTAATGATCTTCTTCATATCTATTATTTAATGTTGAACAGTTCAGCTGCAAGCAACATTAATTCTACTTTCCACCATTTATCTAATACACCAAGCCCCAAATCCCTCTCAGTTGGTGTTTTTAATGTTTATTAAACTGGTTGATATTGTCTCTGTCTCCTATCAAAATGTGCATGCTCTCACATATGGGCTGAATTACCCTATTAAAAAGTGTTGCATTCCCATTTCAGCTCTTGTGTCTGGATGCTTAGCTGCCTGTAACAAAATCTGTACTCACATGGAAACTATGAACAATCTGTCAAAGAGTGTGCATTGTTAATTTGGAAGATGACATCATTATTTATGTTTTATCCATAGTGTTTTGAAGCCAACATTCTGAATTGGTGGCAGTCTTGCTAATGTGAAATGTGCCTATGATGTGTTTTTGATTTTAGTGTTTCCTGCAAAAAATGGGAAATATCAGCCTCTACTTTTAAAGCTGATCCAAATTCCTGTTGTGTTTTTTCTATATGACCAGGCAGTCATAGATTATTTCCATGAAATGTTTCCTATATACTTCCATAACCTTTTCCTATTCAGCCACTCTGAAACAAGGCTTGTGCTGCTATGACTCTGCTCTTGGCCATCATGCATATTTTCTACACCACTGCAGTTTTTAGCTCCAGAGTTTAACCACTGCATCCTCATGCCCACTGCATCCTCATGCCCTTCTCATATTCTTGTTGAAGAGGAAAATCTTCCACAAGCAGCTATCAACCCTCAGCAAGCATGCTTGCAGGATTGACCACTTTTCGCTCCAAACTATTTATGTATTTTGCAATATCCAGCCAAAGTTCTAATGCTGACAAGGGTTTAAGGTAGTATTGTTTTGCCTTAGTGAATCATTTCATAGTTATTTTAGGTCTAAAAAATGTAGAAGAGACTTAATCGAATGACAAAAGCCCAAACACAGCTACACAAAATTAGATCTCAATGAAGGAATGATCCTAATTCTAGAGCATTGCTTTACATAGAAACATAATCCTACTTAAATTCTTATAGGGGTTGTGCCCCATAATTAATACCTGTATTTTTAACTAAAGGGTCAGAGTACTTCAAGAAAGTGGTCACTTTTTGGTTTGCACAGTATCAAAGAACTCCTTGCCTTGAAACAGCACAACATTTTCTTTAGGAAACAATGGGGATGAGAGCATGGAAGTTAAAGTTCTCAGCCTGAGTAGGAGGACCCTCCCTCATTGCAAAATGGTTTAATTAGTCACATTTCTTTCACTACTTTCCATTGTCATGCACTTCTGCTTGGACTTCTGTGCTACACAAGCTGGTGATTTGCCAAGTTGTATCTTAATTTCTGTTTTAGTTGTCCAGTCTTTACAGATGGTTTTCTGACTAGAACATATTATTTCAACACTTAATTAAAACAGTCATTAACTGATTTGAACTCCTTTCTGTTTTATGTACCTCATGGACTTCTAATTGCCTCCACTTTTACAGCAATGCTTATGCCATTTTTGTTTTCCAATGGTATGTATAAGCATTATGCAAATAAATTAGATGATAGATGATAGATGGTTTGAAAGATAGTGAGAGAGATAAATATATAGATAGACAGACTGAAAAATAAGTTTATTTTAGTAAAATTTACCTGCTCATCTTTATAATTTCTAACTTTTGTAGCTGCATATTCCTCAATCGTTGCTATGTTTAGCCAGCTGATGGCCATAAATATGAACTTGGCTGATCTTGATGAAAAATAAATAAATGCAGTTTTGTCTTTAAACAAGATAAGAGCATTTGATCACATACATTATAATGACTGTATGCTTTTGTAGTGATTTTATTTATTAAAAGTACTTAAATGCTTATACTCTAAGCAGTTTACAGAATAAACTACATAAAACTTCAAAATTGCAACATACAACAAACTGACATATGTAGTGAGGTATAAACAAATGCAGCACAGTCTGTGGCCCTTGAAAACAATATAAGTTATTAAATGCATTTTTTGTTGTGTGAAAAACAGATTTTGCATTACAAGTGGCCACAAGCAGTATGTGGGTTATTCAGAAAATCAGTGAGTGCAAGTGAGGAAGGTAAAGTCATCCTGTGGCTTGTACAGCATGCTAATGGCAATATAATGGCATGGTAATGAGCAACATTTTAAAAACAAGTGTTTCCATGAATGCAAATGAGGGTAAACAATATGGCAGAGTGAATCAGAACAGATATATA
The DNA here is from genome assembly GCF_019279795.1 of Protopterus annectens. Taxonomy (NCBI): domain Eukaryota; kingdom Metazoa; phylum Chordata; order Ceratodontiformes; family Protopteridae; genus Protopterus; species Protopterus annectens. Next base: position 1,418,159,188 of record NC_056728.1, on the reverse strand, counting down.
TATATATATATATATATATATATATATATATATATATATATATATATATCTTAGAGGTGCTAGCTCCAAAGTTAAGGATTACTATAAAATTCCAGTGTCACATGATATGCATTAAGCTGCACTCACCACTTATAGTTATGGCATTGTACTTCATCACCATCAGTGGCACCAAGTCATCTATCTGCACCTAATATTTCATGCTTTCCACAACATTGATATTGTGGAATGCAACCATTTCAGTTTAGTAGCAGCCATTCAGCAGCTGGATGAAATGTGTCAACATCATTTGCAGGCTTATTTTATGTGTGGACTATCTACTCTAGTGGATACCAAAGTATGTGCTTTGCCAGAGCTATTTACAGTGACTTTTCAGAGACCAGTGGGAGACATGGTGGGTGTATCCCAGGCATCTGTCTTAAGGATATCCCATCAGTTTTGTCAAGTGCCATGTGTTGTACAAGATGTGGGAAGCATATGTGGATCTAACATGATATGGACTTTTTATGATGTAACCATTTCCCTAAGGTTCTGGAAGCCATAGATTGCACCCACATTGCAATAAAGGTTCCAGCTGGGGGACAAAGAAAGAAGGTATAGTAATGACAAGGGTTCAGATTCCATCACTTGCCATGTGGTCTGTAATGCAGGCAATATTCTATGTGTCTACAGATCACCACGTCAGTATCCATGACCCCTCATATATGAGGGGTCTGCATCCATGACCCCTCAAATATGGCACATGTGTGATTCAGCAGTTTGTGTAGGGTGATTTTGTCCAGGACCATCTTACTGGTGATGCAGGATATGTTCTAAAGCTATGGTTAGTGACCCCTATGAGAAATCCCCAGACCATGGCACCAATTTGCTACAACTTTACCCTGTCATTCAACTTGGGTCATCATCGAATGCATGCTTACATCCCCTGATGGAATAGATCTGGGTGTGACCCTGGTACATGTAGTAAGGCACTTGAGTAATGTCTGGTCAAAGCTGCAGCTGCATGAATCAAACCAGTTGTGGTTAGATGGAAAAAAAATGTATGAAGTATTAATGGAGGGTTGCAAAAAACCTGAAAATATTGAAACTGATTGAACACTGACAAAATGAACTACTATTGTAAATTACAACAAACTCATCATAATAATCTTCAAAGGTTTTGGTCAAGCTTAAATAGACAACTCCACCCTGGTCATTCTAGCACACCATCCCCCGTAGGGGCAGATAATAATACCTCCCAGCAAACTGCCAATGCCTTCAATACCTTCTTCACAGACACCATAAAAACTGTAGCCTGTCAATTTCCTATAGAAAAAAACAGCCTCCCTAGCACTACACCGGGCACACTCCCAACATTCCAATTACAACCAATCTCTACCACTTACATCCAAAACCTAATCCAAAAATTAAAGCCATGTATCCCCTCTGCTGACCAGTTACCATCTGAATACCTACAAAAAGCAGCTAAAGCAGTTGCCTGTCCCATATCCATCCTTATAAATAGAACCATTAGTGAGGGAACCATCCCCAACATCTGGAAAATCTCCCACATTATCCCATTACATAAAGGTGGCAACTCTAATGAGTATTCCAACTACAGGCTCATAGCTCTCTTATCACCCTTAGCAAAAATTATGGAAAAATGCATTCACCATCAGCTAATAGACACTTAACTCAACATAACATACTAGCTAACTGCCAATATGGCTTCAGGCCATTTCATAGTACCACCACAGCTCTTCTATCCTTCACCGACTCCATTAATAGAAACCGAAATAAAAACATCCTCTAATCAGCTCTCTTTATTGACCTGTCAAAAGCCTTTGACATGGTTAACCACCCCCTCCTCATGAATACCCTTGAATCCTTTTCTTTAGATACCAAGGATATTTACTGGTTCAAGTCCTACCTCAGCAATAGTCAACAGGCAACAGGAATAAACTATCTTCCCTCCTGCCAGTCTCCCTTGGAGTCCCTCAGGGCTCCATTCTAGGACCTCTTCTTTTCTCTTTATTCATGAATGACCTCTATGTAGCAATACCTCAAGCCACCTGCATACAATATGCAGATGATTCTACACTCGTATGTTCTGGCAAATCTACATCTGAACTTCAATCTCTAACTCCGGAAGTATTTAATACTGTGGAAGCTTGGATCTTGAAACGTTGCCTCCTTTTGAATGCCAAAAAGACTAAGCTCTTACTCTTCACCCATAACAGCAAGTCCTCCCCCATGGACTTCTCAATCAATTCCAGTAACGGCACCCTTATATCTCCAGACTCTACCACCAAACTGTTAGGAATTACAATTGACAATAATCTTAATTTTGATAACCATATTAATAACACTATTAAAACCATAAATAGAAAACTGGACACTTTATACAGAATAAAACCCTTCTTAACTCCAACAACCAGAACCATGCTTACCCACTCCCATCTTATCTCCACTCTGCTTTATGCTTCACCCATATATACTAACCTAAAAAGTAATCTCATTAAACTAGCTAACTCTTACAATAGTATTGCCAGATTTGCTACTGGGAACTCATTTAGAACACACCACTGTCAAAACCTACAGCAGCTAGACTGGCTTGAATTAAAAAACATGCTGATACTTTCACAACTTACCATTGTCCATAGAATATTTTACCAACCAAACAACACACCTATACTTTCTACCCTTATCACCCCCTATATAAACCTCAATTCCCTACCCTCTTCTTGAAACTTCTTGCTAGCATAACCAAGTCGAATAACTTGGCAGGTGATTCCTTGTTCGCCAATACTGCCGGAAAATATTGGAACCTTTTGCCTACTGATCTAACTTTACTACCCTCATTTCTGCTCTTTACACAAAGGTGCAAGAAACATCTTAAAAAACACTGGCTTTGCCCCTGTAGCAATCCTGATTAATCTTCTGATTTCTCTTTTGCTATCTCTTTGCTGTCTGCTTTCACCAATCATTACTGCTTACCCCTCTGCAAGTAGTGACTGTCTCAACCTTATTAAAATGACTTGGGAGATTATATCAATCGTTGAATGTTCTGTACGTTATCTCAGATATCTTACTGTAAAATCATTTGCCCTACCTGTTATGTGTATCATATATTGCATAATGTAACTTATATGTATGCTCTCTGTATTGTAACATCCTTTCTTTATATTTGTGTATGATGAATTTCTGTCTTACTATCTTACTACTTGTCTTAGACTAG